>NC_052671.1:21889727-22189727 GCF_016802725.1 Solenopsis invicta
TCTAGAGTAGTCGTCTATAAAGGTTATTATGAATCTCTTTTGTCCTGGATAGGATGTAGGTTTGATTGGTCCCATGATGTCCGTATGTATTACCTGTAATGGTCTCTGAGCTCTACTTCTATTCTCTTTATACGGCAGTTTTGTCATCTTTGCCATTATACAGACTTCACACTCTAATATGGAATTATCAAACTTAACATTCTCTAATCTCTTTTCTACATTTTGTAATTGTTTTAAATAGTTTAGCGACGCGTGATCTAGTCTAACATGCCATAACATTGCCTCATTTATTTTCTCTAATTTCTTTACTTCTTCGGTTACTGAGCTTTCAAACATTTCTTCTATATTTTCTATTGTTTGTATGTCCTCTAACTTAATGGCTTGCTCAGATTCAGTATTGCTGTTGTTCACATTTGTGAGCTCTCCTTCATTCTCCCTCCCAATCGCAGAGTCAACATTATTTCTCTCATCTAATTCTCCCTCCGAAATTGATAACTCATTATTCTGAATATTTGCTTGCGATTGTTCAGGAAGCTCACAATGTGGAACAATTTCTGCTCTACATTTATATATAACACACTCAACATTATTTTCATTCTCTATGTTTTTGACTTCAAATTGCATAGTCCAATTTGGCTTCTCATATTTTCCTTCAAAAACTGTTTTGTTTGTGAATTTATTGTAAACTCTAAGCAATTTATCGTCTAAATAAATACTGAACCCTGCATCCGCCAATTTTCTTAAAGACAATAAGTTTTCAGATACTTCTTTCGTTGCCATTACATTAGTTAATTTAATGACTCTATTTTCTTTGGCATTTGATATTAACAGAAGATCTCCTTTACCATCTATCGAAATGTCTGCAAGCTCATTTTTATTCGCGCATTTGATAACTCTATCTTTACATTTTTCAAAATTTGACAAGATTATGCTCTTATTTACAATATGATCTGTTGCACCCGAGTCAGCAATAAAATTAACTAACTCTTTTGTAGTATCTCTATCTTGTATTAGTTTAACCTTACATATTTTACCTTCTTTTGATTTATCTTCTTTTGCTGTCTTCGTTGCAGTTTTCTTGACGTTTTGTATTTTAGTTATTTTCCCTTTGTCGTTAACTCTTTTAGTGCCTCTATGTTCAAATTTACTCTTTTTCTTTATATTTTTATCAATGATTTTATTTGCGAACCTTTTTCCTCTAAATCTGTTCGCCTCTTTTCCGGAATTAGGGCAGCTATCCCCTTTGTGGCCTCGTATTTCCTGGCAATAGTAACAGAACCAGGCCCCTAGTTCCGCCAACGGACAGTCTTTTGCCATGTGGCCCATCCGGTTACATCTAAAGCATTTGGTTTCTTCTATGGTAGCCCTCTGCACTCTGGTTTCGGGCTTCTCTACTCTCTCTAACTTCTCTCTAGTTTCGTTCTTTTTCTCTGCCTCTAGCTGCATCATAAAAGATTTTATTTCATCCGTGTTCATTTCTTTCAGGTTTGATTGTCTTCTAATTAAATCTACATTTCTCAGTTCCGGTACATTAATCGACACGGCCTGATAAAATGCGGATCTAATTTCTTGTTCTGTGAGAAGCACCGCATCCTCACACGATTCATACTCTCTAATTATTGAATCGAAGCGTTCGCAAAAATCACTTACTTTTTCATCTTTTCTCATTTTAATTTGGTAAAGTTTAGCTCTTACCGATGTGTGAGTAACATTTATTTCGCTTTTCTTATATCCTCTTAATTTCTTTAAAATCTCTATTAGCTCTTTTTCATGTAGAATTCTCTTATGATAACTTTCATCCAAATGATTAATTATGATATCTCTAACTAAACCTTTTCTTTTCACAATTTCTAACTCGGAAAGATTTTCAGGACTTTTAATACTCAAATCTATTACATCTAATAAGTCGTTATTTGTTAACTCAGATTTTAAATAATCAATCCAAAGATCAAAGTTGTATTTTTGCGTCAGCTTGTATTCTCTTTTAATGTGCAACCTCTGATTATTTACCTCTAACTTTATTGCATTTTTAATTGTCTCTAAACTTCTATCTTTTCCGGCGGAACAGACTTTGATTTCATCTAATTTTCTCTTTTTAGATTCTATCTCTAATTCTTTAACCGTTGTTATATCATTCTTAACTGAATCTTGCTTATTTTTATTATTTACCTCTAAACATCTAAGTCTGGCTTTTTCTTTCGGTACGACTAATCAACATTCGCGTTTACATTTATCAATTTACGGTATTATCATCAAATCTCTAAGTTAAAAAAAATATGTATGCTTGTGAAATTATATAGAACGCACTGCAATTCACAATAACTTCAAAGCGAGAAAACCACGCGCCTCTGCAGGGCTATCCGCGCGCGCACACCGCTGTCCGTTGCGATCTCCAGCACTGCTGAAAAGATCTATGGGAGCTCGGGTTGATCACGCACGCGCACGGGGCCCATACAAATTTACGCGGCCTCCCTGAACAGTAATCAAGCTACACCGCACCGCAAGTTTCGCTCGATCACCGACCCGATCCACACCGATTTAAAAAAAATTGACTCCTACAGATTTTTATTCGTACGCATATCATGTTTGCACATATATCGTTATCTAACCATCTAACACCGGTGCTGTATTAGTCGAAATCGGTTATATGGTTGTGCGCGCCCAGCAACAAGATTCGCGCGCCAAAACAAAAGGCTCTCGCCATACACGCTCGGACTTGCACGCGCACGTCGCCGCTTCGTTCCCAAGCGACATCTCTCTCTCTCTAATATACATCTCTTTCAATTTCGTCTTTCTCTACTTCTATCAAAAAAAAAGGCATAAGGAATTTGTCTCCTTCTAACTTCTAACAGCATTTCTCGAACGTTCTTATTAGCCGGGAATCTCTACTTCTATATTGTACTCTATCTCTATCTCTCAAAAGTAAAACTTTCTTCTATCCTTTTCTAACAATATATATTGAACGTTCTTATGAGCTGTTTTCTCTCGTTTCGCTCGTCAGCATCGAGAGATGTCGTTTACTTACCCTCTAATCTTCTAATTACTTTTATCTCCTTTTCCGATGCCCTTCACCGGCGTCTCGCGAACCCTTCCGTTCACTTTCCACGTGTCTCGCTCCTTGCGCAATGAGCACGTGTACTGGACCGATAACCTGTTGTAATAGTGCGTGGCTGGGGACGGAATGCGATTCACTGAGACACAGCTTCTTTACTCAAATCACTCTTTATTAAGTATCACACGCTTTATACGTAGCCCGCTTGAGTCTCTCCAAACGAATGCCGGTCGGTCGCACACACGAGAGGCGCTCGGTACTTGCACCACCACAGCTGCCATCTCTAAAAGGCGGGAGCGCATTGCTCGTTCAAAGTCGGCTTTTCCAATAATAATTGATGCTACCAACACTTACGTAGCATATTCGCATTAAATCTTAGAAATCTCTTTATTCTTTAAATATTGCTAAATTTATTTAATTACAAATATATATTTGTTCCTATTAATATTTCTAAATTTCTCAAATTACAAATATCGTTATGTATAATTGTTCAGACGCTTTTGTCTTAGGGATAAGAATAAATAAAAAACATTTTTTTAATGTTATTTTTTATATTTCAGAGAAAAAAAATGTATTTTGTTAGTTTTACATACATACTATATTAAACACTATAAAGATTAGAAAAATAAACAAAATAATTAATTTTATTTCAATAATTGTTTTATTGATATTGCAATTATAAATGTACACATTTTACTATAAAACAAAGTTAACGTTTTAAAATGTAACATTCGTCTCTCTCTCTTTCTCTCTATCTCTCTCTCTCTCTCTCTCTCGCGTTTTTTCCTTGTCAGTACACACGCGCGCGCGCGCGCGCACGCACGCACGCACACACGCGCACACACACACGCGTACACACACACGCGCGCACACACACATTAAACACATGCGTATTGTCATTTTTCATACATGCGCGTATACACCATTATAAGAAAGTATGAAACATTTGTAAAAAGTGGGCGCTTTCTGGCTTTTTTACGTCTCTGCCTAAAAATCGTCCAAAATCTTCTTTCTGCATTTTACGGCCAGAGCGTAGCGCGGAAAACGAGATGGCAAGAGGAAAGTGGAGAGGAGGATATCCGTAGAGATAATGGGTGCTTTCCAACAAGAGTGCTACAGTGTGACACAGTGTCACATAGAGAGACACAGTGTAACACAGTCTAATTGGAACAGATAAGTTACCAAACACGGTCACTAGAGTGCGTAAACGACTGACTTAGTAAAAAACACAGATTCAAATTGAATCAGAAATCTATCCGTAGAAAATCCAGACTCGTTAAAGAAGGAATTTTACATTATCCAACGTAGGAATAACTTCTTTACAATGCCGAGAAAAGAATAAACTTGCAAATTAATCCGATAAAATACGTATGAATAATGAATAATCAACGAATGCATTGTTTCTTAGGCTTATACAATTCTTTAAATAAAAATAATGAATATTGATTACCATCTAAAAATTCTGGGTCTGGTACGTTATTTTCAAACACGAGACATTTTTAGTAAAAATATAAGTCCATTGTGCTAATTTAAAAATGTAACATGTAAAAAAACGAAAGGTTCAAACTATAATTTTAATTTTGTATGTTAAGGCGACAAAACATAACTGAACATGACTAAAATGTACCAGTACCACACTTGAAAAAATAATTTATTTGCTCGATGTGTTGGCACTATTGATGTCTGACACGGCCAAACTTAAAATTGAGCTGTGTTTTGCAGTGTCGCTTTGTGTCTCTCTGTGTCATAGTTGGAAAGCACCAATGTAGACACTGTGTTACACAGTGTCGCCTGTGTCTCTTGTTGGAAAGCATCCAAAATATCGCCGCTCGTTCCGTGGGTTAGTCGACAATTTCCCGAAAAATGGCCGCGATAATGTTGGTACCAACAAAAATCCTAAAAAACGTGTTTTTATTTTTTATAGATTTGTAGCATTGTTCAAGTAGTGAGTCCATCAGTTTACGTAACCTCATTGGCATATGTGCGCGCGTGGTGTTTAAAATAAGTATAACCAAAATAAAGTAAATTGTAAATATAAAGTATAAAATTGTAATGTTTTATTAAAATAAAACTAAATAAAGTAAAAACATAAAGTGCGCAGGATAAGTGAGAACATAAAGTAAAAATTATTATGCAATGATTAATATTATATATATGTATTATGTGTGTATATACATATATATATATATATATATATATATATATATATATATATATATATATATATATATATATATATATATATAATTGGACAAATAATTACATATATATTATATGGAATCATCATTGCAATAATTAAACAAATGCAACATGTCAGATAAGTGTAGCTAGTATTCAAATAAAACAAAGATGAATTATTTATGTACTATATGTAATTGCATACATAGACGTTTTGTTGAACCGATGTTTTTCTTTATTTTTTTCTGTTTTCCAGCTCTTCACGTAACCTGCTTAACAGAATGTTAATATTTGGAAGAACATTTCTCTGCGAATTAATAAAGATTAGCAAATTCTGAGAGTACTGAAGGAGGAGTGGAAACTACTTCAGGAGGAGTGTGTCCAAAGTGAAGTGAAAGTTAAAATTGTAACATTATTATCAGAGTAGTCAAATATCTCTCACTAGCAGTGTGATGACAGATTGACAAATACAGGTTTGTTAAACTGATATAATTACCATCATTCTCCCCTGGTGAAAAAATTTTACACAAATGTAGGAAATGACTAATGTTTATCTTATTTTTTAGCAAACAGAGTTTGTTGCTTACTGTAACGAAATTGAACATTAAACCTGCACATATTGGAAAAAGAAAAGACCCAAGGAAATTAAGGAATCGTGTGGAACAACAAGGAAAATGCAAAGAAGAATATCAAGAACATATTTATGAATTTACTTTCCTACTAACTTTGATAATCTATACAGAATATCTAACAAATCTAAATCATTGCCATTATCCTCTATTAATTGCCACATTTGTTGTATCTCTAATTCTTTAACATTCAAAGAGCTCCTTATTCTTGTCCAAAACGTTGGGTGTCTGAGCATACAGTGTATGCTCTTCTGGTGCTCTGTTAAATTTGCTGTAAATAATTTTGAAGAACAATTGAATTGTAAAAATATTATAGAATTAGATGCAATAGAGAGTTTGCCTAGAAATGCGACAATTGTTGAATGTTTCTCGAGACTTTCCTTCAGTTCCCGATTGTGTCGTTCCGAGACATTGTTGGTTCTGTCTAATTCTTTATATACACAGAATGAATTTGGTTCGAAACCATTTAAACAAGTATGTGTGTAATATTTAAAGAATGACTCTAAATATTTAGAGTTATTAAAAATAATATCCCATATCACGTAGAAGCCATCCTTTATTAATTTTTCAGGCAATAAAGCGAAAGCTGTTAACAATTTTACAGCGCCCATTCCCACTTCTCCATCGCCCTTTAATAATTTATGTTTTTTTTGCATTATGTAGTAATGCCTGTAATAAGAAAGTAATATAATGAAAATGTACATATTTATTATTATGTGTGTTATCTTTTATTACCCGGCTATAATGGAAAAAGCATCCAATAATTTTGGCGTCCGGAAACTCGGTTTGTAGCGCGTTTCTTTCCGCTCTTTCAAAGTCGGTTATTATTTTAATCGGTTTAATATTAATTATATTTTTAACTTTTTCTAAAACCGACAGGTAATCCTCAGTAGTGCGGCCTTCCATTAGTACATAAACAATTGGAAATGTCTAAATATTAAAAAAAATGTAATTTTATACTTATATATATTTACATATAAAATACTTTTTACAATAATATCGATCAATAATTTAAGAATACAGTTTTTCCCCACATTGATGACCCTGACGTGATCTCGACAAGGAAGTCGCCGGTTTTCCACCGGTAGCACACCAGGCATACTCGCTCACCCAGCGGAGAGCATCCGAGCAAGCAAGGCCACTCTCATACAGACTTCGACGAGAACGAGCGCCTGTCGAGCCATCGTCGCCGCTAGCCATACAGGGCGGCGTCCTTCTGACCAGCACGCGGCGGTCCCAGCTAGAGCCTCTAAATTTGCCATCAAAATCAGCGCATGGCGGCCACCGCCCAAGCCTGCAACTTCGTCATCGAAGGACAGCGAGCGGCAGCCATCCGCAGCGCAGCAGCGCCGGCATCAGGACAACGAGGGCCAGTTCATCGCCAGTTCCACCGCAGTCGTCTTCGATAGAGTCCCTAGAAGTAGAGAGTCTGGACATCTGTCCCTAAAATGTCGGTGATGAATATGTCAGTGTATGTACGTGAGCTTTATGTGTGTGTATGTTTATCATTGTGTGCACTTGAACGTGTTGTATGCTGTTATCGCATTGGCTAAAGAGGATTAAACAGGGTATTGGTGCTGCCATTTTAGGTGCACAATCACGTGCATCCAATCACTTGGAACCCCGAGATGTCCAGACTCTTTACTTCTAGGGACTCTAGTCTTCGAGCGACCAGGGCGACCCTTCAGCCGCGCGCACGCCGTTCCATCGCCGAGGACTGCATACCGGCGGTTTCCGCAGCAGTGGTTCCGGACGAGGACTTTGTCTTCACCAACAGTCGAGGGCCGTCATCATCAGCGGCGAGGTACGACCGGGAAGACGTAGTGCGCGATCCGTCTCCCGTTTGTCCGTTACGTCGCGCGTATCGCAATCGCGGTTCAACGTTTTCAAACCGGCAATTGTTCGCGCGTGTCGACACAGGTCAATTGTTTTTTGTATTGCGTTCCCGTGCCAGTTTTCGTGCGCTTCGTGACACGATCGTCATTTCGATTGAAATGAATTCTCGCGACGCGGCGCGATCGTCGTGTCAACCAAGTGCGTTCGGTTTTCTCATTCAGCTTATATCTGTGCGAGCGCCAATTTTAGAACAAACCCTTGTAACGGTACGCGGTTTCGGTTGGTTCGGTGCGGTGCGGGAACTTCGGGAGCGGACCGGATAAGGCTCGTCGGTTGGTCAGGTGTCCGTAATGATTATACCCAGTGTTTTAAGTGGAAAACGATATAGAATGATTTATTGCTGAACAAAAGAAAAAGAAAAAGCGTTGACAAGATGCATGAGAGAACAAAAATAAGGAGGTCGCAAAGAGATAATAATATAGAGATAATACTATAGAGATAATAATACAGAGATCGCAACGAAATAACAATATAGCTGGTAATCGGATTACCAATTACGCGGCGGAGTGCCGGTAAAGGTCTTTTTACGCGGTTTACATCTAAATGCAAAACTATCTATTTACAGGTTTCAACTAGACTAGTGAGTTATGCGGGCTGCTTGCCCGTACGGTCGGGGAGTCGCGGGGCGCGGCGGGATTGGCTAACGCGGTGGTGTGAGCGTGTGCGCAAGTGCGGGTTGTTGCCGGCGCGGTCGCCGCCGCGATTCGCCCGAGTGCGCCCCGTGAAAATGGGGCGCTTAATCGACAGGTTGCTTATGTCCTGCCGATGAATAGGTTACGAAATTCGGGTTATACGTCGGTGCGGCAGTGACGGTATTCGAGGACGACGGCGATTGGTCGAGAATGCTCGGCCGGTGATAACGACGAGAATGCTCGTCGAGGATCTCGGACGTGATTGGTCGAGAATGCTCGGCCGGTGATGACAACGAGAATGCTCGTCGAGGATAGCTTAGTCGACTGGTCGAGGATACTCGGCCGGTGATGGCGACGGGAATGCCCGTCGAGGATGTCGGAGTGCAACGAGAATGCTCGTCTTTAAGGAGTGATCGAGAATGCTCGGTCTTGTGGACGGGTCGGATAGTCGGACGGATCTGCCTTGTGCGTTCCCACTGCCGGCTTATATATCCGAACGCGCGGCTGAGCAGGCCAATCCGCGCGCTCGGTCTGCTGAGCCGGAGTGGGAGCGTTACGGAACGCCACGGTCGGCGCGCGTGTCGCCGCGTGGTCGCCAGTGTTACCGTTTGGGCCGCGTTTTCTCGCGCATGCGCGGCAAACCAGTCATGTCTAGCTATCTGTGATGATGGGTTCTTTTGGTGCCCGGCTCCGTCGATGTAGGATGTAGGCAGTAGGAGTAGGAGTAGGTTAGATTAGGCTAGGTAAGTATGTTAATTTATTATTAATATCTATCAATTTATTTATATTTTTTTAATATAACTAAACATGAATCCTGAAATTGGTAAAGGAGCCATTAAAAAAGAAAGAATTTTTAAACAATCTTGGCTAGATGAGGATATTTTTAAAGGATGGTTGGCTCCACATCTTACAGACAATGATAAAGCATTATGTACTTTGTGCAATATTGTTATTAGATGCTGCAAAACAGATTTAAAACGTCATGCGCAGACGGCCAAACATATAAGTAAATTAACAGATAAAATTTTTGTTTTAATTATTAAGCATAATTATAGCCTTGTTAAATTCCTCTATAGATTTATCATATTAATTGCACTTTTTGTTTTAATTATTAAGCCTAATTATAGTTTTGTTAAATTTCTCTATAGATTTATCTCATCTGACTGTGGGGGGGTCTAAATGTACCTTTATTCCTCTGAATTTAATACTTCGCTGAGGTCACGTGCACGGCCATCCGCGAGAAAACGCGGCCCGAACGGTAACACTGGTGGTCGCACGTCGAAGTTCGGTCGTGCACGCACGTGGTCCCCGGCTACGCTCGGTGTTTGTCGTTCGGTGGACGGAACGGTGGCGCACGGACGGTGGAGGGGCGTATCGTTACACCCTTAACGCGCGTCCACAGCGATGTCGACTCCCACAATTGAGGAGCTGCAGGAGCAATTGCTGCAAGTGCCGTCCGCGCCATGATGTAAAAAACAAGGTAAAACAACGCGCATCGTCGGCGGCTCGATGCGCGGTAAGAGGCGTGGCTCAATGTGATGCGCCAATGAAATTTGAGTCCAAATATATCCGCGCAATTTAAATACGAACAATCATATGTAGTCACACGTACTTAAAATGTAGAAGTTGTTAAAAAAAAATATATAAAAATGTAAAAATACTTGAAATTTATTATCTTTAACACAAATCACTGTTGCAATAAACACTGTTGTTATAAACATGAAATATAACAATTTAGCCATACACATAAGCTCATTCTTATAACTTTCCAAATTTCTTCTAATCCAAGTTTAAAAAATTTGAAATCACAATTTTCATTAATGTACAAAGTCTCAACCTTCACGTTCTTCTTTTCTTAAGTAGCTTTGAATTTCTTCGATTCACCAATTATCTCAGATTCACGTATAAATACAAGTATACATACGTCCCAGTACCGCAGCCGTAGCCATATTGAATCTCAAAATTTGGACCCAGTTCTGATTGATCTAGAGTATGGTCTACTGCGCATCTGGTTACTTGTTTCACCTTTCTTCTTACATCATGGTCCGCGCTTCAAAACGTGCAAGGGCAATCCGGGGCAAGCGTTCCGCGCATCCATTCCTATAGGGTTCCTAAAATTCCACCTTTTTTAATCAAAGACCCGGTGATCTGGTTCATCCAAGTTGAAGCCAAGTTTCGAAACCTCGCGCATAACCGACCAAAAGACTAAAGCTCATTATGTCATTATGTCATTATGTCGTTGGATGCGGAGGCTATCGCGTGTTTTAGGGACCTCATCGCCGAGCCCGATGGGAACAAATCCTATTAACAAATTAAAGGCGCGCATCATAGAAAATTTCTCGACATCAGAGGAAAAACAATTACGCTAATTGATTGAAGGTCAGGTTCTAACTTCCGGAAAGCCTTCCCATATCCTCGGCAGGCTACGCAATCTTAATCCTGACAAGCGATGCGACGACGCAGTTTTAAAAACGATATTTTTCGACTACCTTCCCCCATACACACGAGAAATTCTAGCAACTTCCGAGTGCACAGATTTGGACAAGTTAGCAAAGATGGCCGATAAAGGTGCAATTTCACGCAGCGAGTAAAAGCTGGCGTTTTACCCCCACTCAATTGCAACGCAAAGCAGCGTTAAAAAGCTAAACGCTATCGCCTCTATCCTTTTCATGTAGCGAATAAAAGCTGGCGTTTTACTCTTACTCCACCCAACTACACCGCATCGCAAAGCAGCGTTAAAAGCGGCAATTGCTAAGTACATAATCTGACATAACCGCAAAAATAGAGTTGGAATATTATAATCAATATATCGAGTTTGTAAAATATTATAAACACACAGTGGCGGTTATAGCTGAAATTAGAAGACGACGTATAGCTGCTGCAATTGCTGCAATGTATTTGTTAAAAAAAGAAAAAGAAATAGATAAAAAAAAAGTTTTTGGTAGCTCCGATTTTTGTAAATCGTAATGAGCACAGTTTTCTTTTTTGCATCAGGCCAAAATTGTTACTAATGTATTTACCGCTTTTAGGATAAAAATAATATGAATTTTTATCTATGTAACATTCATTATATCCCTCCATACAAGAGTGCCGATATATTTCTTCACTTTCTTGTATGGTACAAACAATTGTTTTGCACACACCACAAGTATATGAAAGTATAACAGAATTTCCTACAATATAAAAAAACACAGTTATTAACACAATATAACAAATAAAGCTATCTAACATAAATAAATAAAAAACAAAAAGCAACCTAGCCTGAAAGTATGCTTACTATATGTATATAATATATATTAAATTTGTTTGTATTTTCAGATGATGTCGATTGATGTCGATAATCTTTCAGTCATAATTTTTTTTTTATATATTTACTTTTGGAAGGTAATTAATTTGGAATGTAATATTTAAATTTCAGCGTCGTTTTGCTAAAAGTTGGACTGTGTCGAACTTTGAGCGTTTATCCTCTGAATTTGCCAAATTGATGAAAATTGATGGAGAAGGGGTAAACGCCAGCGTTTAGTCGCTAAAAGTTGAACTGTGTCGAACTTTGAGCGTTTATTTGCTGGATTTGCCAAATTGATGGAGAGGGGGTAAAACGCCAGCTTTTATTCGCTGCGTGAACTTGCGCCTTAAGATAGCCGAAACATCCAGCGAATCTGCTCACTGCGCGGTCGCGTCAAGTAAAGGATCCGCCTCATTTGACCTTTTTTTTACGGAGAGGAAATGCGTTACCGCATACCCCAGGGCCCGGGGGAGGCCTGGTAATTATGTGGGGCTCTTCCCCGCCGACGACGTATCGGCGGGAACATACCCACTAAAACCTCTCCGGGTGTCCTGCCCTGGTCCGTAACTGGGGGGCTCCGGGAACGCGTGCAGCATACTTCCGGAGCCCCCCGGACCCAGTCGGCCTAGGCCGATTCGGCACGCCGGGCTGTGGGCGCACCCGGCAGGGCTTGTGGGCCTGATCTGTCCTAGGTCGGGGGAGGGGGACACCAGCCTTCCCCGCCTCTTCCCCTGATGGTTTTTTGGGGGTAAAGCCCGGGATATCCGGCCCCCGCCGTAGCCCCGGGCCTCTTCGCGCGCCGCGCTGACGGCGGCGCGATCCTCCTAACTACCCTGGGGGCGGAGAGGGAAAACTTCCTCTCTCCCCTCCCCGGCGAGGCAGAGGGGGGGTACGGCTCCGCGTTACATCTCAGAGTCGTCCCCCCCGGACCGTCAGGTCGGGTCTGCCTCGCCGGGTTCGCCATTACAACGAGGGGGCCCCCTCCTCCCACGACTGCGCGTCCCAAAGGCGGGGCCGGCAGTCGCTGGGGAGGAGGGTCGCCCCTTCTCTGTGTTAGCGCCGTCGCTCTCCTCCTCCTCCCTAATTGTGGGAAGGGAGGGGGCGACGGCAGCTGATCGCCCGCACCCTCGTCGCCTTTTGGCAGACCGGCCAGTGCGGCCCGAAGGGCGGGGGGCGGGCCTTCTTCTTCTTCGGGGCGGCCGGGGGTGAGCCAAGGTGGGTCATGGCCCCCGTCTCGGCCGCCCCTGTCGTCGTTGTTGTCGCCGGGGGACATGCGTCCCCCCGGCCTCCTCTCCCTGATGGTTTTGGCCTCCTCCTCCTTCTGCCGCATTACTTGCTCGCAGAAGGAGGAGACCACGACCCAAGCGCTCTCCCTGCGGACCATCTGGCTAATGATGGCCCGCAGGGAGAGGTCGTCTCTTATTTCTTGTCTCAGGACTTCGCGCAGCTCCTCCCACGCTGGACAGTGTTCCAGCGTGTGCTGCGCGGAGTCCTGGTCGGCCTCGCAGTGGTGGCACTGCGGCGTCAGCTCCTTTCTTATTCTGCACAGGTACTCACCAAAGCAGCCATGCCCGGTGAGCACCTGTGTCGTCCGGTAGGACAAGCCGCCCCAAGGGCGACCCACCCATTCGTCCAAGTGGGGTAGGACGGCCTCCAAGATCCGAGATCCCGCCGCCGGCGGGTCATTGGCGAGACTTTCCCGCCAAGACCTCATGGTCCGCCGGCGAGCCCTTTCTCGCAATAGCGCGGCGACCCTGGGGGTAACCACTCCCCTCTGCAGGCGGACGGCCATCGCCCTGGCATATGACCATGCCAGGGCGTCGGCCGTGAATTCCGCCGGAGGGAGTCCCGCCAGTACCAAGGTCGCCGCGCTGGGGGCGGTGCGATAGGCACGCACGATTCTCCGCGCCAGCCGCCGCTGCACGACGTGCAGCACATCCCTAATGCGGCGGCTGGCCAACGCCTCGCGGAACCAGACCGGAGCACCGTACAGGGTCCCGGCCATGGCCGCGTAGGCGTATGCGCGCCTCGCACCTACTCCCGGACCTCGGAGGTTGGGCATCAACCCCAGGAGGGCGTTCGTCATGTTGCCCAATCGCTGGACCAATTTGTCAAAGTACTCGACAAAGGCCCAGCGACCGTCCAATTGCAACCCCAGATATTTGAGGGTTGCCCCCACTCGGATTCGGGTGTTGTCCACCCGGACGAAGGCCCGGGGCGGTACCCGGGAAGAGCCATTATGGAAAAAGATGGCTTCCGTCTTCTCCGGGGCCACCCTCAGGCCCAGGCTCTTGATGGAGCCGACGACACAGTTCACCGCCCAATTGCCCATGGCAATCGCCCAGGAGGCTCCCCTGGCTACCACGAACGTGTCGTCCGCATAACCAACGACGTGGCAGCCAGGGGGGAGGGCCACACGGAGCACTTTGTCGTATGCGGCGTTCCATAGCAGGGGGCCCAGCACGGACCCCTGCGGAACGCCGCACATGTCCCTCCGCTGCTGGAGTCCGGTTTTGTCCCGGAACTCCAGCACCCTGTCCCGGAAGTAGTCCCGTACGATGGCGACGAGGTAGGGCGGCAGGCGAAAGTGTTCGCTGAGCGCCGCCACAACCTCTCCCCATGGGATACTGTTAAAGGCGTTGGCGATATCCAAGGATATCGCCAACGCCACCTCCCCGTCCCCCGTGATGGATTCCGAGAGGGATCGGACTTGTCTGATGGCGTCGACAGTCGATCTCGCCTCTCGGAACCCGTATTGTGCGGGGGACAATTCGGGACCGTATCGGGACATATGCCGGATGATGCGGTTAGCGATAATACGCTCAAAAATCTTGCCCGCATCATCCAGCATACATAAGGGCTTGTATGCGGAGGGACTCTCCGCTGGCTTGCCCTCCTTTTTGAGGAGGACAAGCCGGGCCTTCTTCCACCTCCTGGGGAACGTTCCTTCGTGTACGTGACACGAAGTGCCTCCCCGATTATCGAAGACGCCCGGGCCCAGACCTTGGCGTATATTCCGTCCGGCCCGGGCGCCTTCGCCTTTCTGCCATTTATTCGGGCGAAGACCGCGACCATCTCGTGTCTGGAAACCTCCAGTTCCTCGGTCCATCCCGGGGGAGGGCCGGTCTTCTCCGGTATGTCCCTCCCCCTGGTCGCCTCATCTGACCTAGAAAACAAGGTTGATCGTCTCGCTTCGGAACTAGCAACTCTTGCGATTCTTATCAAACGCTCGAGCAGGTTGCATACCAGTAGCAGTTCGAGTAAAAATTGCGAGCGGTCTAAAAACCGGTCTAGAGCCTGTTGGCCACACCGTAGATTTGGAGATGAAGCGCGCGCGTGCAAGGGCACGGAAAAGCTTCCGTGCCCGTGGCCGAAGTCCAAAGATTCTAACGAGAAGGGGGAATAATTAGGTCTGCCATCATGGAGGCAAATGCAGCAGACCACGATTTATCTGTACGCCTCCATGTCCGCGAACGTATCACAGGGAAACTCTTTCTTGTAGACACGGGTGTGGAAATCTCTTTGTTGCCCGCAGGCAAAGCTACCAATCGCATGCCTAGTAATTTCAAATTATATGCGGCAAACGACACTTAAATCAATACTTATGGGGGATCGTTTCGAACCTTGCACCTGGGATTGCGTCCACTCACGTGGAACTTTTGCATTGCGTCTGTACCGTATCCGATCATCGGGGCCGATCTGTTAAAACATTATGGCCTTTTGCCCGATCTCAAAAAGCGCAAGTTTATCGACCCAATCAACAACACATTCACTCGAGGCGTCGTCAAAAATGTAACCTTGCCAGGGTGTCCACTACCTGAAAAAACCTGTAAAATCATGGAAAGTCATGGATTTTACATTATGCCCCCTGGAATTCTGGATTTTCCTGGAAATTTGATCAATTTGAGCATTAATCCTGAAATTTTTTGAAGTTTTACTTCTAAAATTTTATAATCTTTCTGACAAAATAATTTTTCACATTTTTTAAATCTAGTTCACTGAAATCACAAATATTAAATTATGTACGTCTTTTAAATTCGCGCATTTTTCATATACCATAGAGCATGCGCATGTTGTCACGGTTAGAGAACCTCTATGGCTGCGTTCAGATTCCCCACCCGAGTGCACCCAGGCACCTAAAGAGCGTTCAGATTCCTTTAGAGTGCCCCTACCGGACATTAGGTGGGTCGTTCACTTTATTACTCTGTCTATCCCGAGAGAGTGGAAAAACCACATGGGTCCTTGAGCCGGGTGAAACGGGTGGGTGACGTAAAGGTGCGTTCCAAAACGTATCGCTATAAAAATTTCTGTATATTTGTGATAAAGCTCGTATATTTAAAACAAATTTAAAATAAAAAAATAAATTTAATTTAAAATATTATAGTAAATAAAAATTAAAATGTATAAATATAATAAAGAAAAACGTTAATAACCAAGTAAAGTTTAAACGTTTTGTTTATTATTCTGTTTATGTAATTACAGATTAATAAATATTAATCTTTTATTCTATTAATGTAAGGTTTCTTGGTCTACAGTCTCACAAAACCGTTATATAAATATTTATATTTGAGATTAGTATGTTAAAGATTTTTAGTATTATTAAATATTTTCTGATACTAATAAAATATACTGTTTGTTTTCTGTTCCTGAACTCCCTGAATTAGTGTGCACTTAAAGTGAAATAGATATATATTTGAAAGTTAGTGAAAACAAGAAGGAACGTTCCAGTGCAGTCTAGTGCAAGAATAGAAAACAAGCCTATACATATAATAGATGATATGCGCAATATATATCTTCATCTAATTTGTTAAAATAAAAATTTATTTTCATTGTTTAAATTGATTCGTCCTATTCTACTAACATTTAATTTTCATCTACTTTAGCTATATTGATAAAAATATTCATAGTAAAATATTTATGTATTATCTTTATCGTTTATCTTAATTTATTATGTAATTTATTCTGAATCTGAGATATTTATGTTACTATTTCTCAGCGTTATTTGCTAAACACACCCAATGTTTGAGAGTGCATTCAGATTCCATAAACCACTAGGGAGCTTTTCATTAGCTCCGCCCATTTACCCAGTCACCCAGAGATCACTCACCGGGTGGAGAATCTGAACGCAGCCTATAATAGATGATATGCGCAATATATATCTTCATCTAATTTGTTAAAATAAAAATTTATTTTCATTGTTTAAATTGATTCGTCCTATTCTACTAACATTTAATTTTCATCTACTTTAGTTATATTGATAAAAATATTCATAGTAAAATATTTATGTATTATCTTTATCGTTTATCTTAATTTATTATGTAATTTATTCTGAATCTGAGATATTTATGTTACTATTTCTCAGCGTTATTTGCTAAACACACCCAATGTTTGAGAGTGCGTTCAGATTCCATAAACCACTAGGGAGCTTTTCATTAGCTCCGCCCATTTACCCAGTCACCCAGAGATCACTCACCGGGTGGAGAATCTGAACGCAGCCTAGGAGAGAGATCGTTAAGGGGGGTCACGTGACCGACTCTGTGATTTGCTGGCGGATACATGCAAATTTTGCATTGCGACATCAATGCATTAGCCGGCACGCATCACGCGGAATCACCGACGGTTCCTCACGACGAAGCCTGTCAACGCATTGACGTCGCAATGCAAAATCTGCACATTTCCGCTAGCCAATCACAGAGTCGGTCACGTGTCCCCCCTTGGTAATTCTCTCTCCTAGAAGTTATCTAGTAGATCTACTATCACTTTAATTTTTGTACTGAAGATGATCCAAATTATAGAATCAAAACTTCTGCATTGTTAAGTTTTATGCAATAATAAAGTTATTATTTGATTATTATGTACAGATTGGCGGCTTTTATGATGTCAAAATTAATAAAATTTCAAGAAATCTGGCTTAAAAACTCTAAATTTCAAAACTGGCTACAGCCTATAAGAGAGAAGCCAAATTATGCTCGCTGCATTTTATGTTATTGCAATATCTTTTTGAGTAATATGGGAAAGTCAGCTCTTGTAAGTCACATGAAGAGCAAGAAACACATTGACCGATGTAATTCCATATCATTAAGAGATTTTTTAGCTACAGCTGACAATTCTGCTTCAGCTGTTTCTTCTATTTCTTCCTCTGAATCAGCTCAAGTAAATCTGGAACGACCTGATCCTATTGCTGAATCTTCGTCTACGCATTCCTATACTAATCAATTTTTACCTACTCAATCGGTGCAACAGAATATTGAAACATTTTTGTTGAAAGATGATATTATAAAAGCTGAAGTGCTACGGTGCATAGAAACTGTAATGATTCACAAATCATTGCGTGATTCAGAAAAAGACATACGTGTCCTTAAAAAAATGTTTACGGATAATTACATTGCTCAAAAAATGCAACTGATGAGAACCAAAATTGAATATGTTATTATGTACAGTCGTGTTCATTATAGTTGCGACACTTTTTCTTCGATGGTTTTTGGAATGTAGCCTTGCTCTTCAAGCGGCGAACGTAATTGGTTAGATCCACAAGTAAGAACCAATCACGTTCTCAGCTCTCGTTATAGTTGCGCGTTCAAAAACGCATCTAAGAAAAAGTGTCGCAACTATGGCTGCGTTCCGATATACACTGCAAGTACTGAAAATCTATAGTTCATGTTACGTATACTATAGATTTTCAGTACTGGCAGTGAATTTCGGAACGCAGCCTATAATGAACACGACTGTACGGCATCGCTCCTTTCTTTAATAAGAAATTAATAAAAAATGTAAACCGTGCAACTTTTATTGCTGTTGGCTTTGATGAATCTCTTAACAAAGTTATAAAACGTCAACAAATGGATATAAATGTAAGATTTTGAGATGAAGAAAAAGAAAAAGTAGAAACACGATACTTAACTTCACGTTTTCTTCGACGTGCAAGTGCAAAGGATATTCTTGAAGCATTTAAAGAAGGTATTGGAAATCTGACAGAAAAATTGCTGCAAGTATCTATGGATGGACCAAACGTAAATTGGGCTTTCTTAAAACAATATAAATTGGAATTCTCAAACAACAAATTACTTGATATTGGAAGTTGCGGTCATCATTCTTTGCATTTTGCATTCAAAATTGTACCGTTCTTTCACAATACATGCCCAATTTTTCATAAAAAACGGCGGAAACTTATTTATACTTCTAATAGTTTTTGAACTATTTTTGTCTGAAAGAGATTTATGTTACATATTTTTTGTAATTATATAATACATATTTAAAGTATGTTAAAAAGTGTGAAATGAAATCAATTTATTTCAAAACTATATTCAAAAATTCTCTAATCTTACCTGGAATTTTAATAAAAATTTCTGGAAAATCCTGGATTTTCATGGAATTGATTTATAAATTTTGAGTGGACACCCTGCTTGCCCGCTATTAGTACGATCAATCCTGCCATTAAATTTGCACGCACGTTAACAGAATTCCCTGAGGTGATCGGTTTCAAACAATCGGTCCAAGCCAACAAATACCATATTCAGCATTACATCATTACCACGCCCTCCCCCCCCTGTTGCCGAGCCCTAGAAGATTGAGTCCGGAAAAACTACAAATCGCGAAGGCGGAGTTTAAGCGCTTGGTCGAGTTAGGTATATGTATTCCGTCTAGTAGCCTCTGGGCAAGCCCTATTCATATGGTAAAGAAAAAGAATGGTTTTTGGAGAATCTGCGGAGACTACCGTCGTCTTAATGCGATCACGGTACCGGACAAGTTTCCCGTCCCGTACTTGTACGATTGCTTCTTCAATCTTCGCGGAAAAACCATTTTCTCCAAGCTTGATCTCTATCAAGCTTACAATCAAATTCTGGTTGCACCAAGTGACGTACCGAAAACGGCAGTTATCACGCCGTTCGGACTCTTTGAGTACAAATTCATGACTTACGGCTTACGGAATGCCAGTCAAACTTTTCAAAGATTAATATTTCAAGCACTTGGTGATCTGGAATTCGTGTTTGCTTACATCGATGATATCCTCATAGCTTTTACGACGCCTGAGGAGCATGAGGATCATCTGCGCGCGGTACTACAGCGACTACAAAAATTTCAACTTTGACTCAATGTTGAAAAATGTGTACTCGGTCAATCCGAGATAGAGTTTCTGGGATATGTTGTCAACAGCGAAGGGTGCATTCCCCGCTAAAGTCGAAGCCGTCCTTAATTCGCCCAAACCCCGCACGATTCAAGAGCTGCGGCGCTTCTTGGGTAGCGTAAACTTTTATCACCGAGTCTTGCGCAACGCGGCAAGCTTACAAGCACAACTCAACGAGTTCCTTCGTGATTCGTGCAAAAACGACAAACGAGCAATCGCGTAGACAACTGCTGCAGAAATGGCTTTCACTAAATGCAAAGAAAGCTTAGCTAACGCGACGATGCTTGCACATCCCGCGGAAGCGGCTGAAATGATGCCTAGTTTGTGATGCGTCCGGCTATGCCATGGGGGCTGTTCTGGAGCAGCGGCTAGATAACGTATAGAAGCCTCTTGGTTTCTTCTCGTATAAATTTTCGCCCGCGCAGCGTAAATATAATGTGTACGATCGCGAGCTCACAGCAATTTACGAAGCCACCAAGTATTTTCGACATTTCTTGGAGGGCCGCGAATTCAAAATAATCACGGATCACAAACCGCTTATCTATGCATTTCTGCAACGCTTCGACAAAGCCTCACCGAGGCAACAAAGACAGCTTTCATTCATCTCGCAATTCACCACGCGTATCGAAAATGTTTCTGGCAGCGAGAACGTTGTCGCGGATTTTCTCTCTCGCGTGGAAATCATACGTTTGCCCGCCGAAATTGAACTTAACGAGCTCGCCGAGCAACAGGAACGCGACGAGGAATTGAAAAACATTCGTGAAACTCCCTGATTTTTCGCTTTCCATGAAGCGAATTCAATGGGGTCCTACTCATACTACGTTATATTGCGAGATGACCGGAGAGTCCATTCGTCCGTACATACCCGTATTCTTGCGTCAACGCGTATTTCACTTACTTCACAATGCGGCACATCCGGGTGCCAAGGTCATAGACCGCATGATTCGCCAACGTTATGTGTGGCCCAACATGCACCGCGACATCGCGAAATGGTGCAGAAATTGCATAGATTGCCAACAGGCAAAAATCTCGCGACACATCCAATCGATCCCCGAGAAATTCGTCGCGCCTGATGGCCGATTTGAACACGTACACATGGATATCATAGGTCCACTGTACGATTCAGACAAGTTTAAGTACTGTTTAACGCTTATCGATCTATTCTCTGTTGGCCCGTAGCAGTCCCTCTAAGGAATGTTGAGGCTACCACTGTCGCGCGAGCATTTTATGACAATTGGATCGCGAATTTCGGAGCACCTAAAACACTGACCATCGATCAGGACAGTCAATTCGAGTGACAATTGTTTACAGCGCTCTTACAATTGATCGGCTGTCAGCGAATACGTACCACCGCTTATCACCCAGCCGCGAACGGCTTGATAGAGCGATGGAACAGAAGTCTAAAAGCGGCAATTATGTGTCACGCGAATGAAAGCTAGACGCGAGTGCTTTCAACTCTTATTGGGCTTACGCAATCATGTCCGTCTCGACACCGGCGCATCGCCCGCAAAATTCGTCTACGGCACTACTCTGCGCATTCCGGGCGAATTTATACTTCCCGACGATTTCACGCCTAACCCGCACTTATTCATTGAAAAATTTCGTGTACACATGCGTAATGTAAAAGCAATACCGGTACCGATCACAAGCACAAAAAGCGCGCGTTCTATTTCAAGGATTTACAATCCTGTACTCACGTTTTTCTCCGTGTAGGAGATACAAAAAAGGTTCTCGAGCGCCCGTATTCAGGGCCACATCGCATTGTCAAGCGAGTTTCCGACTGCGTGTTCGATATTAATGTCAATGGTACCGAACGTAGTGTTTCTGTAGAAAATCTTGAAGCGGCGTATTTCATACTTGAGGATCCGACAATAGCGTACAATCAAGAGCCCAGTGGCGGACAGACAGCGCTAAGGACCTACGCACGTCCTAAGAAAGTAACCTTTGCATCACAAATAAGCACGTGTAAAGTATATTGTCCGCACAAAGCGATCTCAATGTTAACCTAAATTTAAGTAAGCGTGTAACGCTGGTGGATTTCGTGCGGTTGCGGATAAGCTCGCCGGATTGGTCGGGTTCGGTATAATAATCGCACTCGGTATTTAGCTGATAAACATATTAGATCTTTATTTGGATGTGATATTTACAAGTAGCCTCATAGCTGATTGCGTCTAACGCCTCGTGACAAATGGACCCAGCCTAAGCGGGGACGCGATTGGCTCGCGGCAGTCGAGACGACCAATTGCCGCTGAGCGGTCGGAATTGCGAGCGTTGGTAACGATAAGCGCACGGGGACGCGTGGAATAACGAGAGCGCTAGGCGAGAGCCAAGATTGAATTACAAGAACTATAATAACCGCGAGAGTACGGATGAAACGGTAGAGTGACAAATAATAATTCTAACTTATAAGGAGAACTGAAGTACTAGAACTACGAAATCATAAGAATACAAATAACTCCAACTTAAATTAAATCGCGTGGTTTGAAACGGACTCGGTGTCCGGGGTGGTCGGGGAGCCGCGGAACGCGGGATCAGAGCGACGGCGACGATTCCGCGTCTCGCCCGAGCCGCCTCGTGCAAAAAGAGGCGAAGTTCTCGTCAGGACGCGGATGCCCTGACGAGGTTTTAGGTTACAAGAGACTCTTCCCCGAGGGAGAGGACGGATGGGATTGGCTAGGGATACCCAGCCTGCGGACTCGACGAGGATGCTCGTCGTGGGCGGTGATTCGCCGAGGATACTCGGCTACGGAGCACGGCGAGGATGCTCGCCGTGATTGGCTGTGTACGGTATTCGGTATGACAGGATTAGCCGAGGATACTCGGCTAGCCGGAACGACGAGGATGCTCGTCGAGGGGAGTCAGGATGAGGCGAGTATTCTCGTCCTCTTGGGAGTCGGAGTGCGGTCGAGGATACTCGACCTGTCGGGTTCGGCGGACCGGGAAGATCTCTCTCGGCGTTCCCACTGCCGGCTTATATATCCGAACGCACGGTTGGGCGGACCAATCCGTGCGTTCGGTCGGCTGGCCCGGAGTGGGAGCGTTGCCGAACGCCACGGGCGGCACGCGTGCTACCGCGTGATCGCGACGGCAGGTTAGCTCGGTGCGGGCACGTGGCGCAGTGGCGTTCTGCCGGTGTATTGCTCGGGTGGACAGAGCGGAGTGGCAGTGCGCGCGAAGTGGAGGGGCGTTTTGTTACAAGCGTAACATTTAGTATCTTAAGTAAGTTATGTAAAAACCAGCATTTTATTCGTTGTCACTCCGGGGGGATTATGTAGGGACTAGCGACCGCCATGCTTCCCTAGCGCTAGAGACTTTTGGTAAGGCTCGTTGCCGGCTTGCACAGCCAGAATCTAGAGATCGAGAGATCCCGCTCGACGCTTGACGCAGATAGTTCCGTTCTGAATAAATCTTCTCTGTTTGTAACGTCTCGTCTGTTTGTGGTCAAAACCTTTCTCTTTCACGTCAACTGCGGATCCGTCCAGGACTCAGATCAACGAGCCACTTCCCCACACGATGGCATGGCCTCTCTCAGGTTTCTCTCTGCTCAAGCTAACGCTTATTTGTGAATCGGCTGTTTCCGTGATATTTCCTATGAATTCTCCAATGAGAATATTAGGTCTGTTCGAGTTGCTTGAAATCCCCAAAAATTTTTGCACTCGAGATGAGATAAATATATATTCGATTGTAAGAAAGAGAGAGACGACAAAGAAATTAATTCAAAAAGGGCAGCAACATGAACAGGCCTATTGCATACATTGAGCTAAACGTATCAGACCGAATATTCCATTGGATCTGTTAAACTATAAAATCAGCAAACTCAAGTATTATATGTAAATCTTATAACCTCAACAGTAGACTTGAGAATTTCAAGTCAATTAGTGTAATCTAATTAATTATTTAAACTTTATTAGCTTACATTAATTGTGAACAATTAAAATAATTGATAATCGAAAAATTTTATTTATTTAATGAAAAATAAGATACAGTTAAATCTCTAAAAAAATTCTACAATGCGGGATCATATAAATTAAAAATAATGAAAAATAAAATCCTTAAAAAATATGATTTAAAATAAGGAGAATGTTATAAAATATAAGATTATTTATTAAAGTTGAGTTTTGTGATTATATAT
The DNA here is from genome assembly GCF_016802725.1 of Solenopsis invicta. Classification (NCBI taxonomy): domain Eukaryota; kingdom Metazoa; phylum Arthropoda; class Insecta; order Hymenoptera; family Formicidae; genus Solenopsis; species Solenopsis invicta. Next base: position 21,913,658 of record NC_052671.1, read on the forward strand.
CAAATAATATATCCCAATCAGCACACAATATTTTTTAAATGCTTTTTTAATATTTATTGAATATTAATTATTCATTATACAATTCATTATAACAAAAATATTTTATTAAAAATTTATTAAATACTTATTTAACATTAATTAAATATTTAAAATAATGATTTAGAGAAAATAATAATTTAATATTTATTTAACGTTTATTTAACATTTATATTTCATTAATTACTTATTTAAAATAATGATTTGGGAAAATGTTTATTTAACGTTTATTTAACATTTACTTAATATTTATATTACATTAATAATTTATTTGCAATAATGATTTAAAGTAACATTAATTTAACGTTTTTTCAAAATTATTTTAATATTTATTTTACATAAATTTTTTATTTGATACAATAATTTCAAAAACATTAATTTAACATTTATTCAATTTTAATTTAATGTATAATTTACATTAATTTTTTTATTTAAAGCAATAATTTCAAAAACATTAATTTAATGTTTATTTAACATTAATTTAATGTTTATTTTACATTAATTTTTATTTTAAACAATAATTTCATAAAAATTAATTTAACATTAATTGCATGTTACGTCCTGCAGAATAACGATTCTTTCCTTCGCAACCTGCGGATATTCTAATTAACGGTGTAACGGTACGACTTTTCTTTGGTTCGCGGATTAGCTCGCCGGTGCCAGGGTCGAGAAAAGAAGGAACTCCGATTTGAAAAGAAATTAACAAAATATTTATTTTAAATCAATATCTCCTCACACTCCGTGATACAAAAAAAAATAAAATTTATTAGGAAGAGAGGAAGTTAACACCTTCGGAACTCGTGTTCCCCGGAACGTTTGTTCACACGCGGAAAGAACTTAAAACTAATTATGACGTACACGCATAAAGAACACGTAGAAAACTTAAACTAAATTAAGCGCTCGCGGCGTCGATTGAAATCTTAAGTCTAAATGCGAGACGGATCTTACAAACTAACGCTCGGAAAATATTACAAGTAACGCGGACTTAATGCTAACGCAACTTAATAACTATCGCTCGCCTGAGGAAGGGGTCAAGATACGCTCGCTTTGTTAGGAGGGCGCTTGTTCGGACGGAACGCTCGGGACGGAGGATATCCAAGGAAAATCCGGCGAGGAAGTTGTAACTCCGGGTAAACGCGTCGTCGCCGACCGAGTGAAATTAATCTAAATCTGCTCTGAAAATAAAACGAAAATTAAGAATCGAAATTATAGGACAGGTAACAGGTAAAGAAACGGGTAACCGAGTACGCCCGGTATCAGGAAACCGAGAGCACCCGGCGCAGGAGTGCGGTACGGAATAACCGAATACGCCCGGTATCAGGGGGGCCGTAAACGGCCTGTGTCAGGAAGCCGAGAACGCCCGGTGTCAGGAAGGCCGTGAATGGCCGGTGTCAGGAAGGCCGCTGAATGGCCGGTGTCAGGAAGCCGAGAACGCCCGGCACAGGAGTGCGGATAACCGAGAACTCCCGGTGTCAGGGGTTTTCAGGAAACCGAGTACACCCGGTATAAGGAAGCCGAGAACACCCAGCCAAGGAGCTCCGAGTACTCCCGGAGTGTCGGTACCGGTGACTTGGAACCGACTGGTTGCTCCGTCCTGGTGTGGCTCCGTATTTATACCCTCCAGCCGCCCACGCAGCCGGAACCACGTGTTTACCCCACTTTTCGGCGTGTACCTACGCGCACGTGCCCGCGCGACGCTACGTGTGACGTCACGCGACCGGGCGCAAGAGCGAGCGAGATGGAGGACGGAACCGACGTCACGTGGCCGCGCGTGCGAGTGAGCGAGATGGAGAGTACTGACATCACGTGATCGGGTGTGCGAGTAAAAGAGACGGAACGATATGTTATAATCCGGCGTGCGAGCGAGAAAGAGATATAATTTACCTGCGTAACGATGCTATCGTTACAACGGGGTCGAGCGGCGGTGATCTCACCCCGATTCCAAGAATACGGTGACTCTCACGGCAATAATCAGATGTCACTAATTACGTAGTTATAAATTCACCAATAACGGAGATCTGAAGTGACACCGTTGCTCGACGCCGGAAACACCAAGATAGTAAAATCAGGGAGCTGGAAGACGCACGTGTGCACCCCTTTGAGTTTTGAATGTCCGACACCCGCAATAAATCGAAGAATTTCGACATTTAATGCTTCCGGGAGTTCAATTGCCAAACCTGCCGCTTTCCCGGATAACAATTACCGAGGAATATAAAAAAGTCGTAAAAACAAATATTGCACATGGGTGTATTAATGAATAAAGTGATGCACACGGCCCTCAATGGGACAAAAGGAATTATAGATGAAAAATAGTATAAATAGGTGCGTCTTCTAGCGGAGTCTAGTCTTGATCTTTGGTCCATCCGAATCACAGTTCCGTGACATCTTGTATGTCCGAGTTCTGTGACTCTCGGATCGCGGTCTTTAAACTCGTACGCGGCGCAAGTCTCGGTCGAAAGGAAAAAGTGCCAGTTGAAACGTCCCTGGTTGGGATCTGCAAACCATTGTGCACCCGGAACACCTCCGACCGGACCTACTATCTCCCGCCGAGTGCGGCCCAGTTTAAAGGCCTGTGGCTCCGAAAGAATTACATTCTCCTACATCAACACTCATACTACAATCTGAATCGCTGCAATTGCCGAACCCGCCGCCTCAGAGCTATTGAGGAGGAAATACACAGGATCGCCGCCCAAGTTAATCAAATTTACCCTCCTGTCTCGTACTCCCTGGTCGCACCGGAAGAAGAGCGACTTCCCCCGTTCGCATTTCCCCCCGATTCCCCCATAGATAATTTTCCTTGCGCCGATTCCCCCGTAGATAATTTTCCTCGCGCCGATTCCCCCGATTCTCAAATAACCTATAGAAACTTCCCGGACTCTCCCGTTTCACTTTCTTCTCCGAGATTTCCGATCCTTGAAATTCATGATTTGGAGGAAGAGCAACCTCCTGAGGATTCTCCTAACGTAAGGGCCCATGAAGAGGAGGAGGAACCTTACTCAACCCCTCCGATCCTCGGATTGCATAATCTCGAGGAGGAGAATCGTTCCCCTAGCCCCGCGCTTAGCATAAAATTCGTAGAGGAGCTACCTCCACTTCCCCGCGTTGTTATTTTGCCCCTGGTCCTCTTCAATCACTAGAGTCAATTCTATCAGTGCTTCCGACGTCTTCTGTCCCACTCCCTTTTGGCGCGTTCTTGATTGGGCCTGAAGAATTCGACCTTGAAGCGGTCCGTGCCTTCCTTTCTTGGTTTCCCCTCGATGCACCTGTCCCCGTGTATCTTCCCCATATATACCCGAAATACTATTTGATCCCCAAATTAATATTTTTAAACCACTTTCGGCCCAATACTGCCGTGTTAAATAAAATCCCAACATAGCCACACATACATACACCTATACATACATGTATATTTTTAGGCAAAAATTGTAAATTGTAACTATTATAAGGAAATAGTATTATTGTATTATCCGTTATAAGTCCAAACTAATTATATCTCACATTGTAATTGTTAATTTAAATAATATAGTTTTAACTCCTTTTATTTAATCAATATAACATTCAACTCTTAGTATCACAAATCTACTCTGTATTAAACAAATTGAGTTCAATTCAGGTTTTCCTTTTAATTTAAACGATATAAAAAAAAGAGAAACCAACGTTAATCCAATCTGTTTGTTTAAATAAGTAATTATGAGAATAAAATGTTAAATTACCCAGTAAGTTGACATTGTATTTTTTATTATTATTCATTAGAATAAATCATGTATAACAGTTAATTTGTCCTAATTTCTAAACCACGACCACCATTCCTCGCTCTTAAGATAGGCACTAGATCCGATCCTGAGGTAAAACAATTAGATTTGTTGCCTCAAAACAGGACCGAGGGACGCGGAACTCCCGGATATTTGTCATTGGGTCCCCGCTGTGGTCCCATTAACCCATATATTCTGGGTTGTCAACGCGGCCTGTTTGTGCCTTGTGTGCACGTTCTCAAGTTGTTACGTCCCTCCTTTCTCTCTCCATATCTTACCTACCTTTCTTCAACCCTGGACATAACACATATTTACTTTACATTTATTTAATATTTACTTAATGTCCATTAATGTTCAAATATTATTTAATACTGATAGATATTTATCGTGTCGATAAACTAATAACATGTGGTTGTCCGCTGTCGAAATTGCGTGTCCGTGAAAATTTTTAATGTATTTAACATTATTAATATATTTCTTCCTATCAAACAATATTATTGATTATATTATTATATTTATATTATGCAAATCACTCTTTAACCATAGTAAAAATTACAGATAATTATAAATTTTAACAGCTATTTTATGCAATTTTTGCACAGATCAAAAAATTGCATAAAGAGCATATTAATTTAAGTTGTGTAAAAAAACTAAAAATATTTTTTATATTTTTTATATTTTTTTTCCAATACCAGTCATGTTTTTACAAGAATAAAGGAATTAAAAATTTACGATTAACTAGTCTTGTCTTTGTAACGATAGCCTCGTTACGCAGGTAAAATTTTATTTTTCTCTCGCTCGCACGCCCGATCGCGGAATATCTGTCCATCTCTTTAGCTCGCGCACCCGGCCACGGGACATCGGTATTATTCTCCGTCTTGCTTGCTCTCGCGCCCGGCCACGTAACGTCGGTATCATTCTCCGTCTCGCTCTCGTGCCCGGTCACGTGACGTCACGCATAGCATTGCGCGAGCACGTGTGCGTGAGTGCGCGCCGAAAAGTGAGGAAGCCACGTGGGTTCAACTGCGTGAGCGTCCCAAGCATATAAATATGGAGCTACACCAGGTCGGAGCAGCTAGTCTGTTCCAAATCACCGGAGCCGACACTCCGAGAGTACTCGGAGCTCCTTGGTTGGGTGTTCTCGGCTTCCTTATACCGGGTGTACTAATCGGTTTCCTGAACACTCCTGACACCAGGCGTTCTCGATTATCCGTACTCCTGTGTCGGGCGTTCTTGGCTTCCTAACACAAGCAGTCTGTGGCCTCCTGATACCGGGCATTCTCAGTTATTCCGTATTCCTGTGCCAGGTGTTCTCGGCTTTCTGAAATTAGCCGTTTTCAGCTTCCTGTGCCGGACGTTCTCGGCCTCCTACGAATAACCGGGCGTACCCAGTTACCCGTTTCTTTACCTGTTACTTGTCACCTGTCCTGTAATTTTGACTCTTAATTTTTGTTTTATTTTCAGAGCGAATTAATAATACCCCAGATCGGCGACGACGCTTTTTCCCACCCGCCTCTCTCCCTCATCTCCTCTAATCTCCTCATCCAAATCTTTCCCTCCCCGTCCTCTCCCAAGACCTTATCCACCATCTTCTGCCATCCCTTTTCAACCCCCCAATTCGTGTATTCCTCCCATACATGCTCCCAAGTTTCCATTCCCCTTCCACATATCCTACACTTCCTTTCCTCATCCCCTTCCCAATATCTACTCCCTATCATCTTGTCTCCCAGCCCAAACTTCGTCACTCTCTGCCATTTTTGCTCCTTCTATCCCTTCTTTAGTTACTCTGGCAACCCCTTATCTTTCACCCTACCATACCATATGTTAAATCTAGAGCCTCTAATTTTCTCCCATCTTTCCTCCTCCTGCCATCTACTCTCTCTTGCCACTACTTCTTCCCCCCTCAGCTCTCCTCCCTCTCTCATTTTTTCTATCTCAATTAGGTTCTAGCTCTTCTCTTCATAAAAATCTCTCCCTTTATCTTCCCATTTACCCATCTCTTTTCCTACCTTCGCCCTGTTTCTCATTTCCTTTAGACAACCTCGCCAGTTCTTCTCCCCCTCCCTCTTGCAGTTTCTTTTCATAACTCCATGCTCTCATCCCTGCCCTCATCCCTGCCCTCCCCCTCAACTTTTCCCTCTGCATTTTCTCCCTTACCATGTACCCCAGCGTGTATCTCCCAACCCCCACAATCTACTTCAAAAGCCTATCCTGTATCCTCTCTACCTTCTCTCTTTTTTTCCAACCCCATATCTCCACTCCATATCCCATTACCGTCCAAATCAATCTATCAAATAACCATATCCTTCTCGACCAATCTTTTTCAAACTTCTTCTTTCCTATCCCCCACACTTCTCTCATCACCACTGCTCCCTTGTTAACTCTCTTCTCTATATGTTCTTTCTGACCCCTATTTGCCATCATTACATACCCTAGGTATTTGTATTTTTTCACCTCTTCTAACTCTCTTCCTTTCCATTTCCACACTATCTTTTTCTCTCTCCTGCCCCTCTTTCTACACCTCATTATTTTTGTCTTCTCCACATTGACCTCTAATCCCTTCCGTTCTATATAACTTTCTAGTGCCTTAATTATCCTTTTCATCCCTGTCTCCTCCTCTGCAACCACTGCCACATCATCTGCGTACGCTAACGAGTATATTTTTCTTTCCTTAACCTTTACTCACCCCACTCCTCCCTCTCTAACTCATCTAAATCCGCCAGCAACAGCGTAAATAAGCATGGGCTCAGGGGGCACCCCTGTCTTACCGGGAGGGTTCTGATAGCGCACATCCCGATAGCCCACCAACCAATCATCTTGACTTATCTAACCCAACTTACGGAAAATCTCTAGGCATCTGCCATTGTGAGTGGTTTGTGTGTTATCGAGATCCGCTGTGTCTTACCCCTCTCCCCATCCAAAAGTTTTCCCCTACCTTATCCCCTACCTTATCCTCACTCTACTTATGGTCTCCTCTAGTACCTCCTCGCACCTCACGACCAAACTTCTCTAACTCCCCTCTCCCTCATTATTTGTATGAGGATTTCCCTATCCACCGAGTCAAACGCAGCTTTTAAATCTACAAATAGCACCACCATCTTGCCTTTTCTCACCGCCACCCTCTTATTTATCAGATAGTTCAGTACGTAGACACAGTATATCCAGTAGCGCAACTCCCTGTCGGCACCTTTGATCTTAGCGTATACGAAATTGAACTGCACATGCGCGAGCTAAGTAGGTAACCAATCATAGATCTGCTCTTTGGTGCTGCACTAAAATGTTGTATCTCGCTTTCACTAAACTTGAAATGTATATGTATTTCATTTCAAGTACAACGGCTGTTCCCTTGTCATCCTTTTATCATTTCCCTCTCTTTTTCAAACGTATTATTTGCAAGTTGGTTGTTATATTTAAGATATAAATTAAATAAAAACGATATAAATAAGTAGTTAATCACGCAATATACTATTCAAACAATAAAAAATATGTAAATAAAGAAAATATATATAACAAAGGAAAAATATATATACAATTCAACAAATATTGATAAAAAAGAAAGTGTGTGTGTGTGTATATATATATATAGTTTCTGTAAAAAAATGCGTAAAATTTAAAAAAAACGTTGAGTGTAAATAAAGAGAAAACACTACCTTTAAAACTCAACTTGTGTAAAAACAAATATTACAAGCACTAGAACAACTTATAATTCTTTATTTTATCATTATAAACTAAGCCTAAATGTTTAATCACCAGGAATATTCATTATAATAAAGATAAAGCAATAACTTATGATTTAAATTCAGTTTTGCGAAAGCGAAATACCTCTAAGACTCAATTTGTGTAATTAAAAATATTACAAATATTAGAACAACTTATATTTATTCATTTTATCATTAAAAACTAGGTCTAAATATTTAATTACTGGAAATATTTATTATAATAAAGATGAAGCAATAACAGTAATAATTTTGATTCAGTTTTATGAAAGCGAAACATCTTGGTGATTCTAAACTTTTAATCTAAATCATAACTGTTTTTGCTTTATCTTTATTTTCATAAATATTTCTGGTGATTAAACATTTAGACATAGTTTATAATGATAACATAAAGAAATTTAAGTTGTTATATTGCTTGTAATATTTTTAAGTACACAAGTTGAGTCTTAGAGGTAATTCGCTTTCGCAAAACTGAATCTAAATCATAACTGTTATTGCTTTATCTTTATTACAATAAATTTTTCTGATGATTAAACATTTAGATCTAGTTTATAATGATAAAATAAAGAAATTTAAGTTGTTCTAATACTTGTAATATTTTTAATTACATAAGTTGAGTCTTAGAGCTTTAAATCAGAGAGCACATTCTTACAGTGAAAGGTGAAATTTACATGGGACAAATTAGAAAGGTAAAAATAAGTTTGTTTATACACATTTGGCTTAAATAACTTTACTTTGTAATCATATACATAATTTATAGATTTTTAACTGATTATAAAAATTTGATACGAAGTGTATTTAAGAGTGATACGTAAAATCTTTCTATAAATGTTTAGATCATACGGGGAATAATAGAAACAATTAAAATAAGACTAATAATATTTATAAAACAAACATTATATTAAAATTCTTATTAACCTAATATTAACATTATGTAATTATAAATGAATTAACTTCTAATAAAAATTTATATTTTGAAAGTTATACACAATTTCAAACTTTTTATATATAATAGTAGTATTTATACAATTCTTCTTCTTCTTGTAGTTTTCTATTTATTGCAGCTATTATAATTCTTGGCACAAGAAACAGGAATACCTATTTATGTAAAAAAAAGAAAAAAAAAGATAAAAAAAATTAATATTTTATTAAATTAATATTTTACATTCTAATGCACCTTATCTTACACACACAGTTGCACCAGTAATAAAAAAGAAATAGTGACAGTTAAGGAAAAGAATGCAGACCACATCGCACCCGAGAAATACATAATCAGTTTTAAAACATCTTAATCCTAAGAAATAAAGCAATAAATATTAAATCATAAACATTAATAAAACATGAACGTGGATATAATATATGTGGATTATATCTTCTCTCCCAAATCTTAATTATTTGTCCATACCTCAGCTACTCGATCCACCTTGGTATGGCCAAATTATATAGATTATATCTTCTCTCTCAAATCTTAATCATTTATCCATACCTCAGCTACTCGGTCCACCAAGATATGGCTAAAGAGAAAGAGAGAGAGAGAGAGAGAGAGAGAGAGAGAGAGAGAGAGACAGAGTTCCTTATAATAATACAATAATTTAATAAATAATTTAATAAATAAACCGCAAGCAGTAACAATAAAAATAGCAAACAGTAAATTGTTAGTTAGTGTAAGTAGAATCATCATTATAATTAATAAAATTAGCCGAGAAAAATTTATATAATATATATTATTTAAAAAATCCACTTATATAGAATTAAAGATTAACAAATTTAGTACAAACAAGACTGCATGCATAAAAGAAAGAAAAGTTATAAATGTAAAATATTGCATAATTTTCTATTTTTTTTATTAATATTTTTTCCACATTCCTTATTGTATTGCGACAAAATAAAATAAATACGCATGCGTATAAATAATTTTATTAAATAAACTTGTGGAAAATTTGGACATGGTGTTTGAAAAGATACAGCCTGAACAAGTTGAAATAAATGCCAATACCTTTTTGGAAACAATTACTTTCAAAATTAGCGATAAATACCTTTTCTAGTTTATGAATATAAGAACAAAAATTAAAACTTGCAACATATAAATTTCCAAATGGATTTTCCTCTGTAGCAGCAAAAGCTCGAAAAGAACAGTATAAACTAGTATTATCTATGACAGTCTTGCTTTCATTAAGATAAGCGGTACAAGTTTCACATATATGTATTTCTAAACATTTTTTAATTAAGTACCCGCATACATATCTAAATGCATTTTCTTCCGGCAAATCCATATTGTAATAATCATGATTTGGAATATCTAAAATTGGGCGCGCAGATGTGATTGAAGATGGAATGAACGTAGAAGGTGGACTCGAACATGATGCTCCGATTAAATTTAACATTTTATCTGTGTCAGCAGCACAATTTTGCGTATCTGTGTGCTGTAAAACTTTCATACTAAAACTTTTTTTGAAAGCGCGAGTAAACTGTATTGATGTCGGATTTAGACAATTACCGTTTTGTTGCCTAATAGAACCAAAAAAATTTTCAAAACAATCTTGATTTATTTTACGTGTGCGTAAATGTGGAAATCCATAACATTTTAATTTTTCCCAAAGTAACATTATACTTTTAATTGTAATCTGCCAACATTCAAAACAGTTTACTTTAACACGTACATTATTTTTATTGATGACATTTATAGTTTTTAAAAAATTTATCATTTGTTCTAAAAATTGATTTTGTTTTTCGCTTCCGGTAAATACTTTTCCATATTCTTTAGGACTATTTATTGAAGAGGAATTTAAAACATCAAATAACTTATCAAAATGATCAATATAATCTATTGTTCCTACTGCTTCGCTTGAAAGAAAACCGGAGGACATTTGTGTACACATGCCCGCAGCTACGCGATTACTTGAAAATTTGAACGGCATATTTAACTTTCATTTTTTGAAAACTTGTAGGTTCTACATGATTTTTAGATAGCTTTGGAGCAGTTTTGATCCATTGTTTGCTATCTCTATTATAAAATTCTATAATGTGAGCCCATAATGCAACTTTGTTCATTTCAAATTCTATACGATGTTTAAATAAATTATCGCGTGTTCTTTTCATCAAATGAGGTGTATCAAATATATATAATATTTCAAAATTATCAACTAAAAAAGTACAATTTTCTGTGGAAATACCCAATTCACGAGATAGCTGCATAAAATTGGAACCCATATCCGAAATTAAAGCGTGCACATTAACACCACAACCTTGCAATTTCCGAATAATATCAAATATAATAGGTTTTATTACATTTGATTTACATGACGTTTCCACAAAACAAAAGCAAACTGGAAGTTTCCAATCCCCTGCAATGCTGCGTGCCATTATAACTAAAGCATTTTTTGCAGGTTTTGCTGATTTTTCGTTACCCGTATCTTCAAACCCGATTATTTCATCTTGTGAAATGTTGTAAAATAAATGAGCTTTCAAACTCATTTCATCTATGCATAATATACAATGTCGTTCTAAAGGCGGCAATGAATTTATTTTGACAGACAGAACATCAAAAATGTTATTATTTATCCCGGGATTAATTTTCCATGTTTGTGTAAATGATTGCAGACCACGTATGGAAGGTAATGCGAATTGTTTCTTAAGTTCTCGATAATTTCGCGGGCTTACAAAATATAACCGCAACGCAAATTGTTTAAAGTCTGAAGTGTATCTTCTTCCATGTTTGCTTTTAATTTGGGCATCAACCTGTGCAGATAATAATTGTGCCACATTTGGAGGTAGTAACTTACAACCTAACTGACGAAGACTCTCATGTTCCTTGACATCTTCCTTATTTTTTCTTATATTTTCCAATTTTTCGATCTTCTTTTCAAGCCGTCTAATTCTTTCTCGCAGCATTTTATTTTCTGCCTTTAACTTTAAATTTCGGTCTTTTAATTTCCTCTTCCTCGGACTTTCTGTCACAGTTGATAAATCAGTATTGCTGGATGTACTCCTACACAAACAGAAACAGAATAATTTTGTAAAAACGTTGAAAATTAAGATATAAAACTGGGAAGACATAAAAAAATGAATTTAAAGAGATTGAGTATAACTAGATATACATATATAAGTAAACTAGTAAATAACTAAAATATATTCTGAAATTTGTTATACAATCATTACTTTTAAGTGTGTTTTTATTTTATTTAAAATATAGTAAGAGAGAAATATAGTGAAATTATAATATAACACATAAAATTGTGAGAAATATAATTTGAAAAAATTATATATATTTTAAAATAATAATTAAATGCCCTAAATGTTATATTTTTACAAATACTATAATTAAAATGTATTTATGTAATTATAAATAAGAACTCACGGTTTAGCAATGTCGGCATAGGTATCCATGGGCAATATTTCTGTTGACTGGATATTGCTGAAACATATAATATATACTTTTAATATTACCGCCTATTTACATAACTTTATCCAAATAAATAAATTTTTATTGATTTATCTAAAATATATATTTATAAAGTATTATATTGAATAACGGATAGCAAAAACTCTTTAAAAAAATATTGTGAAATATGTAAAAGTTTAAAAACCTGCTTGTTTCTTCTTTTTGACAAGCCTCAACTATATTTCCAACATTTTCTGATGTTACAGATGTATTGCTATAAAAGTTATAAAATATTATTTTATATATTATTAATTGTTGTTCATTAGAAAAACATATATTATTTAGAAACTATGTTTTAAAAATGCATTATTTACTTTGTTCCAAAAAATATAGTTAGTATTGCATCAGGATGAAGATTGGCTCTACTTTTGCCTATTTTGTATCACTTTTCTTCAAAATGCAAGTGGCACAGTCGATAGTTGCGATGAGCGTATTCGGGACCCATTACCTCTAAATCATACCTTCCACATGCACGTATCCATTGCAATCATCTATGAATTTTACAGAAAATTATTAATATAAAAAATTTAAAAAAAAAAAATATATATATAGATACATAGATGATAGATATAATATAAAATAAATATAATACTGAATTGCATATGTTTAAAAAAAAATTATAAAACAAAACAGTACCTATCATATTCCTTTGGAAATAAAAAGAAGTGTCTTTTCTCCGTAGTATTGTTACACTCCTTTACGACACACCATAAACTTGATTTAGAAGCTGACATCCTCTTTCCTTATGTTTTATTATCTGTATCTTCCAAGAAGCTGCACCTGCAACAAAGCTAAGATCAAAGGTGCTTCTAGAAGAGAATAGAAAATCTGTATAAATCTTATAATTAAAATTTATACAGATCAACTATTCTCTGAACAAAGATTCTCCTCGACAGTTAATATTAATTTCCACTCAGTCATTGAACACCACTGAGCACTGAACACTTCTCACTATCTATTTTTTTTGACACAGCTTTTCACTTCGATTCTATACAGCTGATGTACAGCTAAACGTCTGCTCCCGCCAATTCTAACCGAATTCTACATGGCATTTAAATGTGTGACAGAAAGAGCTATAGAAAAACAGTAAGAGAAAATGCGACAGAAAATCTGTTATGTGATTGGTTACCTACTTAGCTCGCGCATGTGCAGTTCAATTTCGTACACGCTGAAATCGGGAGAGTTGCGCTACTGTATATACTGTGACGTAGATCTGATCAATCGTGCCTATCCCTCTCCTAAACCTCGTTTGATTTGGTGGGAGTATCACCTTCCTCTCCACCTCCTCCCTCAATCTCTCTGCAAGTACCGTTGCGTACACCTTGTATACCGTTTGTGTTAAAGTGATCCCTCTATATTCTTCAACCCTTTCCCCCTTCCCTTTTTTCACTACCGGCACTACCACTTCCTCCCTCCACTCTTTCGGCCACCCCTCTCCTCTCCACACTCTGTTGCATATTTCCCACAACCATTTCTTTATTTCTTTTCCTCCAAATTTCCATACTTTGTTTACAATACCATCCCCTTCCGCCGCTTTTCTCTTTCAGTTTTTTTACCGCCCTTGCTATTTTCTCCTTACTGATATCATCTTCCTCCACTCCTTCTCTTCGCCTCACCTCCCCTCTTACTCTCCACTCCACTCCCCCCAACACTTTTCTAAAGTATCCCTCCATTCCCTCATTTCGATCCCTTCTGTGACTCTGTTTCTCTTTTTCCTCCCCCTGTTCACTACCCTCCATACATCCCCTTCCGTTCTTACATCTACCAATTCCCTCTCCCATCTTTTTCTTTCCCTTCTTTTCCTTTCCTTACAATACTCTTTGTATCTCTTCCTTATCTCTTTATATTTCTCCCCATTCCCTTCACTTTTCTTCCACTTTTTAAACTCCTTTCTTACTTCTCTTTTCATACTGCTACATTCCATATCCCACCAACCTCTCCACACCTTTTTCTCTTCTCTCTCTACTCTTTCCAATGCTCCTTCCACTCTTTTTTTCAATTTCCTCTAACCCTCCTCGAATCTCTTCGAAATACTATCCTTCTTGCCCAGGTATTCCTCAAATTTCTTTCTTTCCTCTTCCGTCCACACCTCTCTTTTTTCTCGTCTTTTCTTTTTCCCAATCCTTTCCTCCCCCCTTCACGTATACAGTTAATGGCTGATGGTCAGAATCCACCCAGTCCTCCACCTTCATCTTTACCACTTTCCCTTTTGTGTCCTCATTCCCGATTACGTAGTCAATTACAGTCCCCCCTTCCCTCCAGTATACATCCATTCTCCCTCCTCATCTCCCTTTATGCATCCGTTCAAAATTGACCATCCTAATTCCTTTAAGAAACCACACAGTTTCATTCCCTCCATTCATCTTTCCATTTTTTGAGTCTCTCTCTCTCTCTCTTTCCCCTACCCCTCCGTCTTCCTCCTCTCTTAAATCTCTCTCCTCTCTACCTGTTCTCGCATTAAAATCCCCCCTATTAATATACTTAACCCTCCTCTTTTTCCTCTATCCATTCTCTTAATTGCCTCGTTTTTTCCTCTAGATTCCCATTCACATATACACCCACTAGTTTCCACCATTCTCCCCCTAAGTTGACTTTACTCACTTGTAATCCCACCTCTTTTCTTTCCCTATTCTCTTTTTCTCTTTCTATCCCATCCCTTATCCCCCTGATCATCCCTCCCATTGCCCTCCCTTTTTTGCTCTTCCTTCCTGCTTCTTGCATCTCCCAAACGTATCCCTTCGGTAACCATCTTTGCACCCTCTCCCATCCTTTCTTCTGTAACCATGTCTCACTCAAAAACATCACATCTCATTCCTTCAATTTCTCCCTAAAGTCCTTTTTTTTATTTTCCATGCCTGCTACATTCCAAAAACATACTTTGTATTCTTTACCGTCCCTCTTTTTTCTATTCTTCTTTCTATCATATTTTCCTTTTCCCTTAATCCCATCTTTCTCCCCCTCTCCTACCCCACCCCCCTACTAATAAACCTTTTTTCCTTTCTTCTCCTTTCCCCCCTCTCCTCTTTTACATCTCTTCCCTTTCATTCCCTTAATTCATCTTTGATCTCATCCCATATCCACAATTTATCCTCGATTCACATTTTCATATATCCTACTCTTACCTTCTTTCCTTTCCTTTTATTGTTTTCTGCCTCCGTCTTTATCAGCCACTTTACTTTCTTTTTCCGTTAAGTCGTCCACGATCCACTCCTTCCTATCCCTCAGCTTCGTCTTTCCCTTCATCATAGGGATGTTCGATCTTGTCAAAAGAATCGATTTTTTTAATCGAACTGAATCGTAACTAATAGCGTTTTCGATTGGGATGCACTGACTGCACTCAGTGTCAGGCGCGTGTTCGATTAGCAGTGCCAATGCGCATTTGGCTAATGTCACATGTTCGTTTGAACGCACGACACTCGCATAGTGCGCACTCAGTGCGCACTAAGTGGCGCGAGATATTTTGACCGTGCCAGTTCAGTGCACTGGATGCATGCAAGCATCAGTGCATTATTCATATCAAGCAATAACGAACGAAGTTTCAAATTTAAAAAAATGAGCAATCCGGATTTGGATCTTTTTAATATTTTGGAGACATTTTTGGAATCTTCTTCTAGTTCAAGCGAGGAAGAAGAAATAATTGCAATCTTCCGAACTAGAAGAATGGTTCCAAAAACTGTAAATTATGTAGCATGTGTGAAAAAAATAGATAATGACACCGTAAGTGTTATGTCTTTTATACAAGTACATCGATTTTAACCTTTTTTAAAATATCATTAATTACTTGATGTAATATAATAGCATTTTTTTTATGATTATATACCATTTAATTACATATAATAAAAATCATTATTTACTGAGCACGAGATTACTTTTTCAAGGTTCCTTTTTTCTTTTTCGCGTGATCTATTATAATTTACTCAAGTGACACTTGCACTGACAATTTGGGCGTGTTCTTTTGCATTTGCACTATTCAGTGCAACTCATGGAACTTGTCCAGTGTTGGCGTGAACTGAGTGCGCACTGATGCGCACTAATAGCGTTTTTGATTGGGAAAAAGTTAGTGCGCACCAGTGCGCACTCAGTTCACGCCAACACTGGACAAGTTCCATGGGTTGCACTGAATAGTGCAAATGCAAAAGAACACGCCCAAATTTTCAGTGCAAGTATCACTTGAGCTGATTAGATCACGCAAAAAAAAAAAAATAATCTTGTGCTCAGTAAGTAATGATTTTTACTATATGTAATAAAATAATATATTAGATGATCAAGAATTACATATTTATCCATAATTGTACACACTTGTACAATTGTACATGCAATAAATTACATGCAATGACAATTGAAAAAATTTTAATCTAACTTTAAAATTTTTACTAACATTTGATATTTTTCATTTAGGATTTAAAGCATTTTGGAAAAAGCAAATAATAATGGAAAAAGTAAATTTCGAGTGCAGTTTTTGTGGAATAATCGGATCATATAATACCATATATAATCATATTAATTGCGATCATCCAGATCCAGAAACTATTAACAATTTTGAATCCCAGGCTGGATGTAGCAGTGTTCAGGAATTGCACGAAAATTCAGAAGTAGACGTCGAGATTGATAATAGCAAAAGTAAGTTTGTTTCTTATGGAAATTATAAGCAAATATTTTTGCTGCTTATGGCCAATTTCTGTACCTCCAGATAACTTTATCTGACTTATGCCTCTTTCTACCAACGCAGATTAACTTTAATCTTAGTTTAACATACTCTTCATCTTTTTCCAGTTTTTAAAACTAAAGAAAGATAAAGAGTAAGTTAAACTGGGATTAAAGTTAATCTCCGTTGGTAGAAATAGGCATTATTGATTAACCAATCGAAATTGGCTATTCTGACAGATATCTTGCAGATAAGTTATCTGCCAAATATCTAAAAATGAAGAAAGAGGATATTAACTTGAATATTTTACCTTTTTGTATCAAAAAGTTTTTAAATAATAGAAAGCTACTTGAAGAAAACTAAAAAACGATAGACATGTATCAAAATCATGATTAAAATAGTAACATCTCTTTTGAATTTTGTTATAACTGCAGTCTAATATTATAATTAAATATTTTAAGATTTGGCAGAATGGAGTGAAGGTGAAACGAAATTACTCCTAGATAAATATGGTCAATACATGGTTATGATTGGTCCGATGAAACAGTTTAAAACAAAAAAAACTATGTGGGAGAAAATAGCAATAGACTTAAAAAATATTCTTGGTGTGTCCAAAACATCTCTGCAATGCGAAAATCGGTATAAAACCATTATGAAACGAGAGAAAAAGGCAACTGACAACAACAAAAGTACAGGAGTAAAATGACTGTTCCTTATGAAAATGAATTATCAGGAATTATAGGAGTTGATGATAGCATAGAACCTGAGGTAAAATTTTAATTTTAAAACGTGTAATCAATCTTAAAAATTTATAATTATATTTAGTAATTTTAACATTATTTGTGTAGAAATATAGGTTTTAATAGACGCCAAACATTTAGTCTTAAACATGAAACGAACATTATCTGATCTTGGGGATGAAGCTAAGGAAAACATTTCTGATAAAGAGACAAATGCTAAGAAAAAGAAGATTTTTAATAAGAGTCGAAGTGTTGAAGACACTTTGAAGGAAATACATGAAAAGAAAGAAGAAGGTAGAGAACGAAGACATCGAGAAAAACTTGAGTTGTTTAAACAATTTTGTGAGAAATATCAAAAAAAGACTTCCAAAGAATAAGGTACTTTTGTATATATGTAAACCCCTTCGGGGTTAGTCGAGTAAATTACAAGGTACTTGCATTATTGCTAAATATTTTATCAAACTTAATATTGTGTTACGTTTTTGTGTTTATTACTATTATTTTTTATTTTATTTTAATTTTAAGACTGTTGCACAGATTATTAATAAATTAAGGTATTAATAATAGAATAAGAATGTAAGTGCAATAAAAAAAATAAATATAATGTGATAATAAATAAATATTAAAACATTCAACAAGTAGAGATATTGTTTCATTTTTTATTTGTTTTTTTATAAAATGTAAAAATTGCGTCCAAAAACCTTTAAATTTGAAAATATCATCTATTTACTATTTACTATCATCAAATGACTTGCATATTTCATTTCTTTTCTGCTCTCCTCTTCTTTTTAATTCTATTTCTCCCAAAGCTTGAGGATCATCAATGTTAAGTATTTCATCATAATTGGGCTCGTTTGTTAATTCTACGTCGAATGAATCCTTCAAATCAATACACAAATTGTGCAATACGCAACACACCAGTATAAATTTTGAAATTTTTTTGACATTGTGAAATTGTAATTCTATTAACTGACGAAATCGCAACTTTAGTAAACCAAATGCATTTTCAATAAGCACTCTCGTTCCACAAAGTTTTTTGTTATATATTCTTTGCGGTCGAGTAAGATTTCCATAATCTTTATAAGGTGTTAAAAGATATTCCCTTATTGGATAAGCACTATCGCCTAACAAATGATACTTCCCATTTTTACATATATCACTAATATTTTTGCTTATAAAAGATAATGTGAATGTCCTGCTATCATGCAGTTTGCCAGACACTCCGGTGAAGGCATCAATAAATCTTTTTTTATCATCACAAATTCCTTGTAATACAAGACTCGTTTTGTCATGTCGATTAGCATAAGTAGATCTTATTTTATGTTTAGGAGTTCGAATGTTTATATACGATCCATCAATACCTTCTAATACATTTGGGAAACCTGATATCTGAAAAGAAAGAATCATTTATTATTTTAATTTATAACACTTCAATAATAAAATTGGAAATAATTTTCTAAATTTATTTAAACTTTGAAAAACAATAAGCTAGCTCATCTTTTTCTTCGTCATTATTAGGAAACTTTATAATATCTTTAGCTATGCTTAAAAGATAATTAATCACTCTTGATAAAATTGTTTTGCAGGTTGAAATAGCTATATCGAATCGATCTGCTACGTCTCGCATCGATGATTTGTTTCCTGCAAACCTGTAAAATATATAATAAATATATTATATAAATTAAAAATAAAGAAAGCAATGAGCTAAAGAGCCACGCAGGATGTCAAGTGCAAAATAAGACAAATTCAAAATAAATCCAATGTAGCAAACGTTTCGACCTTTAATCGTGGTCTTCTTCAGTACAAGTATTGAAAGTTCTATGAGAAAAACATAATAATCGCACTAATTACAATATAAACTCAGTAAACAATGTAAACAATGTAATAAAAAGTAAACAATAAAAATCAAAATTAAAACAATTTACAAACCAAATAGAAAATGTAAGATGTCCCACTGTACATCTTTCTTCAAGGTCTAATCATATCAAACAACCTCCCGAACGTGTCGTAAGACAAGAGCTTTGGAAAATCGACATGACTTGAATTGCTGACTAATAAATAAATGAAGATAATATTAAAATAATAAATCATAAAATTGTAACAGACAACAAAAAAGGGAATAAATAAATTAAAAAAGATAAACGTTTGTTTTGTAATTCGTTTTAATTTTGACTTTCATTATTTACTTTCTATAAGTTTATATTGTAATTAGTGCGATTATTATGTTTTTCTCATAAAACTTTCAATACTTGTACTAAAGAAAACCACGATTAAAGATCGAAACGTTTGCTACATTAGATTTATTTTGAATTTGTTTTATTTTGCGCTTGACATCTTGCGTAGCTCTTTAGCTCATTGCTTTCTTTATTTTTAATTTACTTATATGAGCCTTAACCATTGTTTTATATTGTATTATATAAATATTAATAAAATTATAATTATTAAAAAAAAATTGTTTTATATATTATGTTGCACTAACCACAAAAAAGATAAAATATGCTTTTCAGCAGAAACCATTGTTTTACGACCATGCATTTCATTCTTTGGGAAGAAATCTGATTGTTGAAAATCATGTATTAATTGTATGTACACATGTTTCTGGACACATTCTAAAATGCCTATAAAACTATGA
Organism: Solenopsis invicta; assembly: GCF_016802725.1. Classification (NCBI taxonomy): domain Eukaryota; kingdom Metazoa; phylum Arthropoda; class Insecta; order Hymenoptera; family Formicidae; genus Solenopsis; species Solenopsis invicta. The sequence continues at coordinate 21,933,620 of NC_052671.1, forward strand.
CAAATATAAAAATTATTATTTATTATAAAAATGCAATTATATTGCATCAAGTAATTAATTATATTTTAAAAAAGATATAAAATCAATGTATAAAAGATATAACACTTACGGTGTCATTATCCATTTTTTTCACACATGCTACATAATTTAAAGTTTTTGGAATTATTTTTTTAGTTCGGAAGATTGCAATTATTTCTTCTTCCTCGCTTGAACTAGAAGAAGATTCCAAAAATGTCTCCAAAATATTTAAAAAATCCAAATCCGGATTGCTCATTGTTTCAAATTTGAAACTTTGGTATTGCTTACAATGCACTGATGCTTGCATGCATCCAGTGCACTGAACTGGCACGGTCAAAATATCTCGTGCCACTTAGTGCGCACTGAGATCGCACTATGCGAGTGTCGTGCGTTCAAACGAACACGCGACACTAGCCCAGTGCGCATTGGCACTGCCAATCGAACACGCGCCTGACACTGAGTGCAGCCAGTGCATCCCAATCGAAAACGCTATAACTTTTTCCCAATCGAAAACGCTATAAAAGTATCGATCCATCCAAAAATCGAATGCCAAAGAATCGATTTTGCAAAAATCTTATTTATTCTTTTAATTTTATACAAAATTATGCCGTACATTTCAAGATTACATCTGTACTTATTATTTACGTATTATTCAAACAAAATTTTTTTTATGTAGACAATACAAACAATGTAAATTATTAAATAACATAATACTAAAAAATTAAAAAAGATAAATAAATAATTAAATTATTAATATATCTGATTTTAATGTTGACAAAATAAAAATATTAAAAATTCAAAAATAAAATATAATTTACGTTATTTCTGTATATTGGTAAAAATAAAAGCAGTACGCCTTAAATAAAATATTTTATATTTCTTTTATATTTATCATTATACATACTATTTACATAATTATATACGCGTTAAGGATTGTTGTAAGATAATTGTGTCTTACAGCGTGAGTATTAGTATTTGAGTGGAAGTTCATACACGGGAAGACTAATTTCAGTGTCCGGATAATTACGGAAGGTGGAAAATTATTGTCTCTCTCATTAATTTGTGTGTATAACAAAATATTTATTATTTGTTCTCGATTTTAATAATAACGTAGTTTTTCTATTTACATTATGAGCTTCTCTTACTTTCTAATTAGTAATGCATATAAAAAATTAATTTGTACTTTAATAACTTATACATACACTCATGTGCTCGTATTGATTAGCAATTATTAGATAACATTTGTAGCACTACTCGCATTCGTTATCCTATTCTTTTAATGTATTTATTAATACCAACGCTAATTTCTTTTAGCGACTTTTAATCGATTTACAGAAGAATAATCGACTATGATTGGTCAATTTCTTACAGTTTCCGGCATAAGTTATCGGTTATGACCTGCATAAACCAACCTTTTTGGGCTTTCTACAATAAGCTATTAGTCGATATCATAAATCATAAACCATAAAAATTGATCACAGTCAAATGTGAAGAGAATATTCGATGTGATTGATCAATTCTTATGACTTATGATATCGACTAAAGGGCCTCGCACATGAAATGCATAACAGAGCATAAACATAGCATAAGGTCTCTGGACCAATGAGAATGTTATGTAAATCAATATGGCGACTTTATGCTAGATGCTCATTGGTCCATCGGTCTTATGTTGTGCTTATGTTATGTTATGCATTTTATGTGCGAGGTCCTTAATAACTTATTGTAGAAAGCCTATTAAGCCCGTATCAGACTAGACATTCTGTTTATTTTCTGTTCCTGAACTCCCTGAATTAGTGTGCACTTAAAATAAAATAGATATATATTTGAAAGTTAGTAAAAGCAAGAAGGAACGTTCCAGTGCAGTCTAGTGCAGGAATAGAAAACCTATTGAAAGCCTATTGAAAATTGAAGATTGAAGATTAAAGATTGAGCTTTGGCCAATCAAAATAAAAGGAGTTAAAATTTCCTTGTTTTGATTGGTCAAATTTCAATCTTTAATCTTCAATCTCAATCTTCAATGCGTAGTCTGATACGAGCTTTATGGGTGCGAATCCATGCAACGGAATAGCGTAGTGGAACGAGAGCGAAACTAATCACGAGCGTTCAACAGTTTTCGGAAACTGTTTAAAAAACTAAGAAACGCTCGTGATTGGTTCGCACCCTGAGAATCGAGACTCCGATCTCGGGCCTTGAGAATCGATTCGTCGATTTAATCGGAACTAAAGAATCGATCTAAAAAATCGAGAATTGATAGAAAAAGAATCGATTTTCCAAAAGATCGATTCTAGATCGAACATCCCTATTTCTTGCTGTTTCTTACACGTGTGAAAAATGGGTAAACCTCATGGTAAGAATACTAATCAATATTAATAACTTAAGCTACATTTTAAAACATTCTCCGAGAAAAATTTTACTCATATAATACAGTATATGTTACATGTACTATGTATTTCGAGTATAGTTTTCCTTGGAAAGGACGTTTTGGAATCTAACCTTAATATTGAAAAACAATGATTTAGTTCAGTTTATGTAATTAATATTTATATCACTTAGGACAAAGAAGAGACAAAGGGAAGAAGTTATCTTGGATATATCGGCAGAAGGCTAAATTGAGGAGAGTAAAAAATGCTGAGATAAAAGTATCTGATACTGCAGATGCAAATGGTCAAAATTCTCGAATAATTGTGAGGAATTTACCTTTCAAGGTATGCACCTGAATATTTCATTTAATAAAAAAATATAAATGTATTTTAATCTTTCTTGGTGAACATTTTTCTTTAAATTTTTCAAATAATTTTTCAGAATTTTTGTATAAATTTTATAACATTTAGAAAATTTCTCAAATTTTTTTGAATAAATTGAAATATTTATCAGAAACAATTTAAAATCTAAATATTTTTTTAGACTTTTTTTAAATCAATAAAATATCTAAAACATTTAAATAAGGAATTAGACTAATTTGAATATTTAAACCAATTTGAAATACTAAACATTTGTGCTAGTACGGTATTAAATATACTGTACTATGTCAAAATACTTTTATGTAGGAACCTAATTTTTGAAACACACTTTCAAAATATTTCATTATTTTGTTAAAAATCAATATAGTTCGAAATAACTCCTATTAACTGGACTTTCTCCACCACTGAAATCAAGTTCTTACCTAGTCAAAACTTTGTACTATTTAGGTGCTAATTTAGTACCATAGTTCAAAGTTTGGTATTCAAACCATTTAACAGAAAATTTGATAAAAAATTGGAGGTCTAGCTTGCCATTAAGCTGGATTCCTATATCAGAAAGAATATATAGAGTGGTCACAAAGAAACAAATACACTAGATTTAGTGCTAATTTAGTGCTCAAAGAAACCACTAAAACATTCAAAATATACTCGTTTAAAAAAGATCACTATGTATTTAATGCTGCACTGTTGTTTCAAACACCTACACTTAAAGACTTTGATATTCTTAAGTTTTTGGTATTAAATAATGTAGAAAACACATATAATCGAAATATAGCAGCATTTGTTGTTAACGTGATAATTATTAATTCATTCTGGCTGTTGACTCATAAGATCCGTTATTGTCAAAGAATTTGGTTCTAGCAAAATACTTATACTAAAATAATCTTTAGACCTCATGCTGTTGAAATATAAAGCTCTTCGAATTTAGTAGTAACTCTAACTTGTTGAAAATAATTTGTTTATTTTCAACAAGCAAACGTTTGCTGCATTATAAAAATCTGTTATTATTTTCAATAAGATACAGTTGGCACTAAATTCAGAGATCTTTATATTTTGACAGCATGATGTCTAGGGATTAGTTTAATATAAGAATTTTGCTAGCACCTAGGATTTTGAAGACTTATATTTTTATATTACCATGTCTGAAAAATCTGACAACAAATGCTAGAGTGTGGCGTGCAATGATAGAGGGTCCAGTTTAATAAGGGTTGAGAAATATTATAATGCTGCGTCTTTTCTTCTATTCAGTGATTGTTAATTATGAAAAATAGAATACCATATATGGTTATCCGTCGGCGGTATGTTCAGTTTATCTCCTTACAACAGAAAAAGGTTTTATTTTAGAGCAATAATGAAAAAATATGAAAAAAATTATATTTTTTTTTTTAGAAATCTTTATATATATGTGTATTCTAACAGATTCTAATTAGAAATAATTTCTAATTCTATAATATCTAACAAAATCTTATCAAATCTCAAAAATACAAAGATGTGGAAAAAAATGTACATTTTTTTGAAAATTTCCATATATGTAAATTTTGATATAATTCTAAGATTTCTCATTTTTTAATTAAAAAAAAGCTTATAACTGAAGTTAGAATATCTTTCAAAATTCTTTATAAAACAGAATATATTAAAATGGTCAAAGTTGACCCCGAGCAGAAACTTTGAAAACTAATCTTACTATGTTTCTAAATGTATATGAAAGAGAAATATATTTATAATGCTGGATGTTTGTGGAAAATTGCTGATAACAATAAAATAGTATACAAAATATGTAATGCATGACATGTTTCAATTTTCCTTATTTGTATATAATCAGATTTGTATATATTTTAATATATATGTATATATTTTTTTATGTTCTTTGTTAGATACTTGTTACATACAAACTTACATATACAACATTAATTTTTAATAAAAAAGTATTGAACTTTTTAAAATTACTCTTTCTTTAATCCAAGACAACGAAGAGAATGTAATTACTGATTCAATTTTTAAAATTTTTTTATCCGGTTAATTTTGCTTTGTTGTTTTGTTTAATTATTTTTATTTTTAATGTGTTTTGTCAATTTTTGTTTATTCTTTAAGTATCAAACAATTTTAATTTTATTATGATATATTATATCTATTATATTATTACAGTATTACATACGGTATTACATACATTATAAGTTATATTATTACAGTACATTATATGGTATATTACAGTACATTATAGTATATTATGATATATTCAAGCATAAGATGGGGCCCAATATAAGTACATTTTTTAATTTACGTTTAAAAATGTGCTTTATATTTAAAATAAATGCTTAAAAGATGTGTCATAGGAAGTAGATAAAGAGGGACTAGGGAATTAATACCGGTAGCAACATGTTTATTGAGTGCAACAAAAGCTTGTAACAAAATGGCCATTTTTATAAAAATTTGTTGTAAATTTAATAAGTGTACATTATTTTATGATTTATTACAATATATAATAATATTATTTAACTTTCTAATTGTAAAAAAAACAAATATATATATATATATATATCGATTTTTTGGAATAAGTATATTTTTTTATAAATAATATATTATTAAATAAAGCCCACTTGTACATTTATTGTTATAGCCATTGCTATTTGTTTATTATGTATGTGGCTTGCAACAGAGAATAATGATTTTTAATGACGCTAACATTCTATAAGCTAAAATTGCACTAAAATAGCCAGAATTTATTAAAGTTAAAATATTAATTATTGACAAAATTAAAAATAATTGTGATGTTTTACAGTAAAGTAGATCTTAAAGGATTTCATATTTGTGATTAATAATTATTTTAACAGTGTTGGAAAATATGTTTGATTTCTTTGTTATTTTCAATTTATTTTTAATTTGGGTTTTATTAAAAACATAAGAATTTAATAAAGCCCAATGTCAGAGTTTTAAAAAATTTCTTTTTTGTTTATTTACAAATGTTTTATATAGATGATAATTTTATTTTATCAAGTGGTTGAAATAAACGTTTTATTTTTATTTAGTTTATTTTAATATCTTTGTAAATAAAATTTATAAAAAATAAAATAAATTGAGTGGGCCTTATTTGGCTTGGGTACCTTATATGTAATTTTTAATTTTTATTATACTATTGTACACGCAACTGATTTATTTTCTTATTGATATTATTTCATTTTTCAAAGTATTTTTATTATTTTTTTGCAATAAATTTTTTACAACTTTTCGGTAAGAAGAATCTTACAGATCCAGAGTATTAATATGCTCATTAATTTAATTTGTAATATTTTGCCTTTATGCAATGACTATGTTTCAAATTCTATGAATATGCGTGATAGTTTGTATAAACTGGAGATACAGTAAAATTTATTATTCAGCACTAAGAATTATTGCTAGAACTGACATAATTAGCCTGCTAACCTTACGTTAAAATATTTTTATATTGTTATATAACAATTATATTTTTTCTTAGGCAACAGAAGAGAACGTGAGAAGATTTTATGAGCCATTTGGTGAAATCAAGGAAATAAATCTTTTGAAGCGTCCAGATGGGAATCTAGTAGGATGTGGTTTTATACATTTTAAGCACGTCGAGGACGCTTCAAAAGCGATATTTAATACCAATAAAAAGGAGTTTCTTGGTATTTTTTTTTATAAAATCAGACTTTGATTTTAAAAATATGATTTTTATACATGTATATGACATGCATTGTCTGTTCTAGGAAGAACTATAAGCAGTGATTGGGCTATATCAAAATCTAAATTCTATGAAAAACTTAAGGAAGGTCTCGCGGAAAATCTCGAAACTGATAAAGATGAAGGGCAAACTTCTCAGGATGCTCAGGAAGAAGATAATGACGAGAATTCTCGAAAAAAGATTAGGAAAGAGAAGGATAATTTGAAAAGGCAAAGAAAGAGAAAATTTGATAAGATGAAGAAACAGAAGAAACGAGCCAGGATAATAATAAGAAATTTAGATTTCCAGGTATTGTCATGTATTATGAAAGATGTATTTTTTATTAATAATTTTCTTAGTAAAAACAATTCTATTAAAATTTGAATAAAATTTAGATAACATTTGTAATGAATTTTATTTTTATTTTAGAACACTTTGAATAATGATTTTATCAAAATTTCATAAAAAATTTGTTTTAATAAAATATCTTTAATTTGTCGTTACAGAGTATCTGCTGTTTTTTATATTACAATTTTATCAAAAATTTATTACAATTTTAATAAAATTTCTTCACTTTTTATTCAATAGTATTAATAATTTTTCGTAGAAATTTTATATTTTTATTAAGTATAATCCGTTTTTAATTAAATGTAGAAAACAATTTTTTGAGCATTAAATATATAAATATAATAATTAAATAATTAAAATTTTGTTCTATATAAAAGGCCATTTTTGGGTCTCTTTCTAATTTCTATTAAACACTCTTCTAACTATATTTATAGCCTTATTGAACAAAAAATATACATATCTGAATACAATTTTACTTATAAGTGTAAAATCTTTTAGGATCAATATGAATTGCTGAAAAATTAATTGTAATCAATTTTTGAAACAATAATTGAAACTATTATTTAATTATATTGGCGATAATATATAAATCTTTATGATTATAATATCTAAAATATATTTTATCTACATTAGCCTACTAAACGTCCTCTCTAGATTACTGTTCAAAAAATTTATTTTATATTATTTTGTTGCGTTAATTAAATGTTTATTTTGTATTTTTTGGTTTGATCACATTAGTTGTCAATAAGATTCAATCTTTATACTTTACGTCAAGGTTGTGGTTATAAAAAATTATTTTATTATACCATATTTTGTATTGTTTTCACTTTTTTTATTAGTATTAATTTGTTTTAACACAATTGAAATGATTATACTTAACAATGATCTAATCAACTCGTATACAAAATAACATTAATGAGTGAGGCCAGTGAGATAAGCAAAAAATTCTAGGTGTTTATATAAATATAAATTGTATTTATTGATAACTTTATCACAAACGTTTCGACTCTACGGAGTCTTCTTCAGTGTGTATATGACTCTTACATTAATGATGCAAAACGCAAACAACTTTTTCGAAACGGCCTGAAGTTCGAGTATAAATAATCCAAAATTAAAGTCTAAAGGTTTAATTTCTTTAATTGCTTTGTCGTTTCCCAATCCGCAAAACAAATCATGTCCAAATGTTCAACGACCACTCGCTTCGTGTCATACGACTCGTGCAATTTATTCGATTCTCGACCATCAATGCTTTAGAGGAAAATTTATGAGCGTTTTTTTATAAAAAATGGTGTCAATTGAAAATATTTCCAGTACAAATAATTAAAACTTACAGTTCATCGTTAGAGTCGTTATATAACATATTCAACGTTGATCACTTGAAACTTACACAATAAATAGATCTTTACTGGTCGGCGTAACAAGGGAGACTGATTACTTTTGATACTGCGAAGCGAGCACGACCTGCATTTAAGGCAGATATTCTGCTGTTGAAAAATAATATTTTCTACTTTGTCTTTCTACACATTAACAAGTCTGTTAAAGATAGTGCTGTAACATCGTCTAAAAGTTCCCTATCCGTTTTTTTATTTAGCCCATTTTTTTTTTGTTTATTAATATGTATTATTTCAGAAATTGTTTATGATAATTGGGTTCAGAATCAAGGATCTTGACATTATCCTAATCAAAAAAATGATTTTATTGTAATTCGTGTTCGCTAATAACGGATATCTTAGATGTTTTAAGTTTAATGTTGTTTATGTGTTCTTTGATTCTTGTTTTCATTTTCTTTTTGTTTGTCCTACGTATGAGGCGTTACAGTTATTACAATTTAATTTATAGACGTTGTTACACTCCGTTTTAATGCTCTTGTCTTTGTGTACTTTAACAAACTTGTCTAGCTTGTTTAAGCATCTAAAACCTAGCATCACTTCATCTTTATTGAGGGACGCAGATATTTTTTCCGACAAGTCTTTTATATACGGGAAGACTAAAAACTTTTTTCTTTCCACGGGTGTGTCAGGTTTGTCAACTGGGTCATGAGCTCTGTTATTTAATTTAGTATTAATCAATTTTTTTATTCTTGTGTTGATTTTGTTAAAAATTAACTTCAACAGGTAGCCGTTATCAATTAAAATGTTAATGCAAAATTCTAGATTTTTTTTTTGTGATAAAGTTATTAATAAATACAATTTATACTTTATACGAACCCCTAGAATTTTTTGCTCGTCTCACTGGCCTCACTCATTAATGAAATGATTATAGTTTTATTTTTTTTTTTAATGCAATTGAAACTATAATAGTTTAAAAAATGTTGCATATTAAATATTTAAAAAATTTGATGAAAATACAAAAATATAAAACAAAAAAATTAAAAAGACCTCTATAATGATCAGAAATTCTGATGTGGTTGCCATTTTCCTCACTTCGAGCATTGCTTGCCAGTAGCGATCTAGCGTAGCAAATACGGCACTATCGCGTGAAGCAAAAAAAATTAATATTTATTAAATTTATTACAAAATACTATGATAAATTGTTAAATGTAAAATTTTAGCTTTTGTTTATAATTATTTTGACTAATATAATTTTTTTTTTAATTTATAATAATAATTTTATTTGTATGATTTTAATAAGACAATTAGAAACATCTTAGGGCTAGATTTACGTGATTCTGTTCATGTCTTTTCAGAAGTACAAAAAAATATTTAGAAACTTTACATTCCAGATAAGATAAATAAAATAATCACAATATTAACAAAGAATATTGTCTTGCAAACCTTAATATCAATTTTTGCATGTAAATGGATGAATACGTTTTTATGTTCGAAACAATTGGAGCGTTTCACCTATGTACCCATTGTTTCGTCTGAGATGAAATGTAAAATAATTTTAACAGACGCCAAATTTTTAAATTCAACAATTTATCACAATGTTTTATTTATCGCAATGAAGCCCCATTTGCTACGCTAGACTGCTACATTGCTACCGGTATAGTTAGCTCTGCTTCTCACAGCGCGCGGCGCTTAAAGAAAACGGCACCGAGATTCGGACTCTGGTAATAATTCACAATCGTGATATAGAAGCTAAGTCTATTAGTGACTAAATCAAATGTATTTGGGTCAAATCTGTGATCAAATCAAAAATATTTGAAATACAAAAAAATATTATATTTGATATACAAGTTTGTATTTTGTATTTTAAATTGAAAGATTGCCACTATTTTGTATTTTAAATATCATATTTTTTGTATTTTAAATATTTAAATATTTTTTATTTAACCACAGATTTGATTCAAATAAATTTGATTATATCAAGCCCTACGTTAAAGTTATATAAAAAGTGAAAAAAATATGTAATTTAAATTGGAAAGAGGACCCAAAAATGGCCTTTACTCCTCTTTTTAATTAAAATTTTTCTATTAAAATTAATTTACATTTGATAGCCTTTTTCAATCTCTTTACAGGTCACAGAAGATAATTTAAGGGAACATTTTTCTCAATATGGTGAACTAGAGGAAGTTAAGATTTTAACTAGACCTGATGGCAAACAGACTGGAGTTGGGTTTTTGCAATATAATATCGTACAAAATGCAGCAAAGGCTATACATTATGCAAATCTTCAACCTCTCTTGAACAGACCTATGATAGTCGACTGGGCTGTTCCTAAAACTAAATTTTTGCAAAACAGCACAGATGCGGAGCCCGAAATTAAAACTGAACCTATTGATGAAGATGAAATGCATGAATCTCCAAGGTATGCCTGGTCGAATTGACAGGATGTTTGCACAAAATCCTGGTTGAGGTGTTATTGTTTTCGCAATAAAATTTTTTATGCAAAGGAAGCACGTTTTTCGCGACATTCTGTGACAATTGGTAACATAGCCATAAATGGGCAATCTTTGGCCTGGGGATATTGCTGTCCGTGGAAGGCAAAATCAATATTCTCGTACGGTTTGCATGCGCAACTTTTGTTAAGAAATTGTGAACGCTTCGTGGCGCATGCGCTGGGCGTAGGGTCGAATGCATGAGCGAAGGTAGTATACTGATCTCTCATAAGCTATAACCAAGACAGGCAGTGACAGGAATACGCGCTTGTTCTCCCTCGAATACCGCTTCGCGCACGTAGCTACGCCTCGTATTGAAAACATCATCCTCAGTTGAGAACAGCAAAGCTCGGCTCCATGTTGCATAATGTACTATTACAGTTTTTCTGGAGAGGGGAAATCATCTAGATGCTTCTAAAGCATTAATATTATATATATATATATATATATATATATATATTAGTTTCATAACTGTTTTAAGTCCGACGAATATGTGGCGCGCAGATTGAATAAGTTGGAGATTATAAAAATTAAAAATTATTTATTATTAAAAATCGCTCTGATTGAGGCATAGGCTTGCTAACTTTATGTTCAATATATGTATATTTGGGGGTGAGAAGTAACGAATAAGTAACGTCATTACTCATTATTTTTTCGTAATACTTTTTTATAGTTTAATAATGTTACAGTTTTTCATAATAGTAATGGTAAAGTCAAAGTTGGAATAGTCATTTTTGACAGTCAATTTGGTATTATATATTACTCATTGAAAAATACTAATTTGTAATTTTATTTGTTATGTCGAAGTAACGTGTTACTTTCTGCATTATTTTGACTCGTTATATAACAAATAAAGTTACAAGTTAGGATTATTCAATGACTAATATATAATGATAACGAGTTGATTGTCAAAAATAACTATTCCAACCCTAGCCTTACCATTATTGTTATGAAAAACTATAACATTATCAAAATATAAAAAATACTTTTGTTTGTTACATAACGAGTGAACTAACGATTTACTTTTTTTCAATGAGTAATGCATAATGACAACAAGTGGTTTGTTAAAAGTGTTCTTCAATGTCATCATTATTTTAATGAAAAATTGTAACGCCATTATTAAATTATTATAAAAAAATAATAATACAGTAACGATGATGTAACGACTTCCCATCCCGTTTACATTCTTATTTTTTTAAAATAAAAGTTTTTCAAATAATTCAATTTGATAAAAATGTGCTTCTTTTGATTTTAATCAATATGCTAATAAAAAACAAAATTAAAAATATTAAGGGAATATATAATTTACATTATAATGATTGACAAAGCTCCTTGCAAAAGTTTTTGAACCACTTATAGTTTTAGGATAATTTTTACATTGTATTACAATACTACTATTTGATTTGTACAATTTGTTATTTCAAAAAATATTTTTATTTAGGTAAATAATACTAATTTGAAAGTTGAAAGTAAAAACAATATTTTGTGTACTCGCTGTTGATACTAACTTAGATAATTTGAAAAAGATGACACTTCTAGGTAAAGATGAAGATATATTTTAATAATCTAGATAAAGATGAGACAAAGCTATTACTTCACTTAGATAATTACCTAGGAAACTATGTCAATAATGGCAATGATTATTATTTAATGTATAATGCTTGACAAGTGAGAGAAAATTTAAAATGTGACTCTAAATCATCTAGATTTTAGATGATAAAATAAGATAAAAATCAAGAATAACTAAATTTTCACTAAGGCTTTGTTTTTTAATTATAATTTTTTAAATATTAACATACTTTAGGAGGACATTTTTTAGCAGGATATTTAAATATTCAAAAGTACAAAATCAAGAATAACAAAATTTTGGTGCAGACTTCGCTTCTTAATTATAATATTTAAATTTATGTGCTTCAGGAATTTTTTGCGTAAATATTTAAATTTATAACATTTATAATTAAAAAACGAAGCCTTAATTGCAAGTTTGTTATTTTTTATTTTTGTTGTATTTTATTATGTTGTATTTTATTAGAATTACTTTTTAAATTATCTCCCTTGTTGTCGAATACTGTATATTTCTTAAAATTTTTGAATTTTTTTTTCTCTCTAAATAATTTATTCCTTTCTTTTTTTTATATTTGTACAATTTAATTTTAGAAAAGATATAATGAACGATATAAAAGAAGAGGAAGAATCTGATGAAGAGAAAATAAAAATGCACAAAGCAGAGGACACTGACAACGAAGATGAAAGTGATGAAAGTAATGACGATAGTGATGCCAGTGTTGTAATTGACAAATCGATTGTTAGGGAGCAAGAAAACAGTGAAGAAGAAGAGAATAATTCAAACGCGAAACATTCAAAGCGAGTGTCTAACGATGTTAGCGAAGGAAGAACAATTTTTCTAAAGAATGTACCGTTCTCTGTGAGAAATGATGAACTCAAAAAGTACATGGATCAATTTGGGCCTGTCTATTATGCTCTTGTGTGCATTGATCCTTTAACCGAATATTCTAGAGGCACTGCTTTTGTTAAATTTCAGGTAGGCTAATTTATTTTTATATGTATATTTTAGTGATTGGCTGTCCGAAATTGATTCAATTCTCTTTAAAATATGTTAACACATCTAAAAATTTTGAAAACACATCTTTTTTATATCAGTTGTATTTGGGATTTAAGGGATAAAACAATTTCTCATAAGTAGTGGTTATATTTGATTTCAAGCAATTATCAACGATGAAATATATAAAACGATGTATATAAAAGTGTTTTAAACAAAATTTATGAATTTTATAACTGTATACTTTATAATTGTGTATTTAGATTTTCTAATAAGCTAAAATATTGTATAATCTACTATTTTAAAATATTTCCATTGCTTTGGGAAATTGTTTCATCCCGTAAAACAAATTGGGTCGATATAAAAAAATACATGTCTCTTAGATTTTTGTGTTTAAGAACCAGTGTTTAGTAATTAAAAATTGTCTAGATAAAAATAAATTACGTGTAAACGTATCTTAAAGTCATCATATATACTAAAGTTTTAACATGCATAATACCGTAATTTTAATTGTGATCGATCCATTTTACGATTTTATGATTACTATTAAAATTTTTGTACATATAAAGCCTACAGTAACATAAACATAAAGTCGTATGCCGTGGTTGTACATTTCTATCAATTAGTTTTTAGCTTTAAAGCGTATTACACTCTTATGATTTTCTCTTATGTTATTGTAAAATTGTAGGCTTAATGCTTTTAGATAAGATAAAGTCAATTGTAAAGAAGAATATTATGAAGAGACCTATTTTTGCTGTTGAGGAAAGTAAAATGATCACTATTTTTTATAGTTCTTGAGGCGAGAAATTTGATAGTATTAGTTAAAATTATGTCACATAATAGGAACACATAGAAAATTGCGTTTAAAACTGTAAAGAATTTGTTGCGAAAAATAACACCTCTGCCAGAGTTCCAACATGGCTGAGGTGTTATTTTTCGCAACAAATTCTTTACAGTTTTTTAAGGGAGAAAAGGTTCTCATATTTAGATGCTTGTTATTTAGGCACTTCTTTTTTCTAATTGTAAGATAAAGACAAACATAATATATATTTTAATAATCTAGATAAATATAAGATAAAGCCATTTTTCTATCTAGGTAATTATATATACAATTTTATATAATGACAAATACTATTAACAACATATTTCAAGAAGAATCAAATTTGTTTTGGACAGTTATGATCAGTTCCTTTTAGTTTAGTTTAATTTAGTTTGTCATTGTAATTATATGAGAAACATTTTATTGTAGCGTACTGAAGATGCCGAAAAGTGTTTGTCTGCTGAATTACGTCTGCGTGATCAAATAATCGAAGCTCACAAAGCATTGCATAGAAAAGAAGTTGAAGATAAAAAGAATTTGAAGGAAAAAAAGATTAAAGATTCTAGGAATTTGTATCTTATTAAGGAAGGAGGTAATGATTTAATTACAAAATACAATATTATCATATGTAATTTCAATGTAACGTCACTATTATTAACTTTTAGTTGTGCTGGCCAAAAGCTCTGCCGCGGCAGAAGTATCAGTATCCGATATGGAAAAACGTCTAAAATTAGAACAATGGAAATCACAAATGTTGCGTAACTTAAATATGTTTGTATCGAGAGTGCGGCTGGTTATTCATAACTTACCTCCCAATTTTGATGATACAAAACTCAGACAGCTGTTTAAAAATCATAGCGGTCCTAAGGCTATAATTAAAGAGGTAGTATTATTCTGAATAATATAAATGATGTTTCTTTAATGACACTTGAAATTTATATAAGCTTTATTAACTTTAGTCGAAATTTTTAAGGCTCGAGTTATGCGTGATTTGAAAAATGTCGATGCAACTGGGAAAGGAAAATCGAAAGAGTACGGTTTTGTTGCATTCACCACTCATGAAGATGCACTTAAAGCTTTGAGGAGTATAAATAACAATCCAAATATATTCTCCAAAAGCAAAGTAAAATAAATTTATTTTTGATTATTAATCATTTTACTTTTCATAAAAGGTACCTGAGTTGAATAATGTCCATTTTATATTTTTAAAAAATTTTATTTAATAAAATTCTTAAATGTAGAATTTAAAAAATTTCTACGTTTAAGGACTTTCGAAAAATTTAATCACGTAAAATATTGAAAATAAGTTTGATATTATGTTTGAATATCATTTAAATATCATTTGAGCATTTTATTGAATGGTATTTGGAAATAATATTTTTTAATATTTGAAATTTAGACATTTCGGCGTAATGTATATTATAATAAGACTAACAGAAAGACGCTTGACAAGCAATCTCGTGTAGCACAGTTGGTAAGGCTACAGGCTTTTTTTTAAATTGTACATATTTATAATATACTAAAAAAATCTTGGGTACATATATATTTTGATATTGCTTCTTATGTTCTATGACTAAATAGTGAATATAACCTTGCGAATATAATTTCTGTACTTGGCAATTCTCTTTTTAAAGCTTTTTGTCGGTTTTGTCCAATCTATGATACATTATAGTCATTAGAAAATATCTTGTATATCGCATTCTTCATGGAAAAGACTACAATATGTGTATTTGCGTTAGAATAATCATGTAAAACTTAATATGTACCAATAAAAGTATTTTTTTATGTATATTAAGTAATAAACTTATATGTTATAGAACTACATATATAATTGAATACATATTATATACACTACATATTAATTTATAAAAATAAAAATAAAACAAAGTCTTGCCGTGTGGTATTGAACCAGCGGTCTTGTCGTTAGCGGTTAATTGTCTTCCATTTGACTGCCTTATATGAGATTGCTTATCAAACATCTTTCTCTTATAATTAGTCTTATAATGTATGTTTGATGCTGGAACGTTCCAAATTTCAAGCATCAAAAGTACTATTTCTAAGAACTATTTAACAAAACACTCAGACATGACAACTTATTTTTAACTGTAAATTCACCACATTGAAAGAGATTAAAAAATCTGTAAAAAGTCTACTTTGTTCTCTTTGTCAGTCTAGATACTTTATGAAAAGTAAAAATTCTATTTAATACAGTTCTTAAAAATATAATAATAAGAAATGAGACTTGTGAAATTAAAACAACAAAATAAAACGGCAAATACAAGTCGGGCGTGGGTAATATTGCGCAGAAAGTAATCATTGGATCACAAGTAAAAAGACATAATTTAATATCAAACGTTTCCACTCTTGCTTTGAGCCATCTTCAGCGTACAATTTCTTCAGTAAAGCAACCAGTAATAAGACGGAGCGCTTCCTCGTTAGGAAGATGTCGCGAAACAGTCGAGTTCGGCTTGAAAGTGACCAGCATGGCTCAAACTCAAAATCGGCAATTGTCGTAAATATACTAGTATATCTTTGATTCTCGCACACACTGGACGTGCTCACCGCTCGAGCAGATTATGTCTTTATATATCTGTTGTGATAAGAATCTTATTAATACTATGGATTACTTATATTTGCGACAATTGCCAATTTTGAGTTTGAGCCATGCCGGTTACTCTCGAGCCAAACAACTCGACTGTTTCTCGACATCTTTCTAACGAGGAAGCGCTCCGTCTCATTACCGGTTGCTTTACTGAAGATGGCTCAAAGCAAGAACCGAAACGTTCGATATTAAATTATGTCTTTTTACAGTGATTACTCTTTTCTGCGCACTATTACCCGCGCCCGACTCGTATTCGCCGTTTTATTTTGTTGTTTTAAAAATGTAATTTTAAAAACTTTAATAAAGTTTTCAAAAAGTTTTACAAACTCTATTTAATAGTGTAAAAAAAATTAAAAAATAAAATTAAATGAGTCTTATTCAGGTATTTTATATTAGTTTTCAAATTTGATATAGAGACCCATAGTTGGATTCTCGATAGAGAATCGTGTCTTAGTGAACGCAAAGGAAAGAAGAGTTCAGAAAAGTCGTGAGCGCAATCCCTTGTGGTCTGAGAACAAAAATAAGAGAAAACATGAAGACATCAAGGATGAAATTTCAGCTAAACGAGTTAAAGTCAGAAAATTGAATGATCCAGATGAAAAACCGTACACAGGCATGATCAGCAAACTAGGCCATGATAAATTAAGATCAAATTTCAATCTCAAATCACAAGTTGAATTACATACGCGGACTGTAAAAAAGCAGAACAAATTCAATAAAGCAACGAAGCAATTGGAGAATGTGAAAAAAGAAAAGATAAAAAAAAAACAGGACAATATGCCAGTAAGATGTATTAATTTCTAATATAGTCTATAATATCTCATGTTTAACTTTCTGGAGCTGATGTTAAAATCTGTAACATGATTACTGACTTGGATCTGTAAAATCCGTTTTATTTATGTTGACTAAAAGACTAATTAATTTTAAAAACATAATGACATAATTCGTATGAAAAAATGAATAGTAAGTTTATTTTAATAACAATAAATCAAGAGCTATGATTAACGATATATTCCAATAGATTTACTGTCAGCTTCGCAGAGTTAATTTTATTTTTGTTTTAAATTTATCTTTAAAAAATTATGTGGAACTTCTTAATTTATGAATTTCTTTATAACACATTTTTTTTGTCATTTTCTAGATGAAAAAAACAAAGAAGTTGGATGCAGACGACATAAACTTCAACAAACTTCTAAATAATTATAGAAATAAATTGAAAGGAATTGATTTTAAAAAGTCGAAGTGGTACGAATCCTCAAATGGCTCTTAATATACATTAAAAAATATTGTGAACAATATATTGTAAATAAATATTCAGTTATGTAGGGTATGTATTATTATTTCTGTATTATAGACTAAAACGATTTAATAACGTGAGCAATTTGAACAGCGGATTCAGCAAAAACTTATAGAAAATGGCTGGTTTTGTTATGGAGTTAAAAAAATCTTTTTTTTGTACCACGGTGTAATTGAGAGAATATTTTAACTGATTTTAACACAAAAACAAAAAAAAGGTCCATGAGACAGGTCATAACAGATTCTTAGAGCTTAATATCTTTTATGATTTTATGTACATACATACATTTTCTAGTTCTTTAAACTGCCCATTAGAGTTAACTCTGGCTTGTAATAATCAGTTCCACCAACATTCCAAAAATTAGAGCTAATAGTAATGGACAAAATGAGGCGGAGAGTTTGTTGCAAACTAGAATTAATAACTTTGCGCATTATTACTTTTTTTAAGCGCAGTTTTTAAGAATATTTTAGCTCTATTAAGTATAAAATTATATTTAGAAATATAATTAATCCACATATAGGGTGATTCAAAAAGACTTTATATCTTTAAAGAGACATATTCCTGAGGTTATTTTGAAACAACTTTTCTTTGACACAAACTGATCCAAAACGTAGTATTCAAATTATAAAAAGAAATAGTTATCTAATAACTGGGCGCATATAGCGAAGAGATAGAGCCGGCGCAACTCATCGTTCGATTTGGGCGATTATGTGAGACGATCCCAGTGATTAGCTGACAGTTTGAACACTGCTTTCCCTCCCGCTCTCTCAAAACCTCTAATCCCTCATTCTCATTCTTTTCTTATTTATTTACCAATTCACTCACTGACACTGAAATTATGCCAGATTAAAAAACGATATTTAACTATTTGACGTCTTGCTTTTAATAATTCTGTGATGTTCAAGCTGTCAGCTGATCACTGCGATCGTCTCGCGTAATCGCCCGTATCAACTCTGCCTCTCCGCTGGAGAGGATACGCGTCTGGTTATTGAATAACTATTCCTTTTTATATTTGAAAACTAAGCTTCAGACAAGGTTTTGCCAAACGAAAAGTTGTTTCAGAATAACCTCAGGAATATGTCTCTTCAAAGACATAAAGTCGTTCTAAATCACACTATATATATATATATATATGGGAGACCGGGGCAAATCGTTAGACGGGGTGATTCGATAATTGGAAATATCTTTTTATGGGTACATATTAAAAATTTACTTTAAACACTATAAACACATCCTAATTTAACGATGTTGCTAACCAAGTTTTGTTGGCAACAGCATCATATTGAAGTCGTAGTAGTGAAAAATGTGTTTGCGACAGTCGAAGTAATTTCTGATAGCATTCTTCGAAATTTAAGATAATAAGGTTTTTTTTGAAAACTTTGAATGTATCGTGTCCAGTTGAATGTACTTGAAATATTTCGTGTTTACCTTTTACTGTGTGATGTCTATTTTTGTCGGTCATACGCAATAATGCGCACAGTTTATGTTGTGGCTATTCGTAATACCGAGCACCGAGGCGATTCGTTAATAGCTGATTGCAGCACCTATAGATAACCCTAACCTTACGTTGACTGCGTTACGACCGTCTACGCTACGCAGAATTAAGCATTGAGGTAAACTGAAGTTTATTGATGTAGTTCAAACTTGATAATATTGTGTTTTTTAGTAGATAGAACATGAATATGAATATAAAATCGTCGTTCTTAGGTAGGTAAAAAGTTATAAAGCGATAAAGATTGGCGCTTGTGAGATTGGGAAATCTGTCACACCGATGAGGAGACATGTGAACGTGTACGATTGCATTTGTTTTTTGTATACCTATAACCTTTTTTAAATAAAAGAAAGTCTTAAGGCTCCTGACTCCTCAGCCGAGAACTCCGCGTTGACGGTAGCGACATTTCGTCGCGGACAAAATTAGAACTAATACACGTGAAACGTGACAGATTGACGATGAAATGTTATCGTGCATGTCATTTTGTTATTATGTGTTTCATTGTGAAAATATGACTTGTCTCGTATTTACCAAATTCATAAAAATGGACCGCGAGTAAAGTTTCTTTGAATTTTATACATAAAAGTACATTTTTCACTTCTTTCAATAGCTATCCGTGTGTTTTCCTGTCTGAATAGACGTCACTTTACGTGCTTTTTATGGCTATTTACTGACTGCTAAGCGAAAAAAGGATAGTCGTGACCGATATTTAGAAGTGTTTTAAAGCCATCTGATTAGTCTGTTTTATCCAAATTGGCATTATTTAGAAATGGCACGTCGGACAAAATTACGTGCCCATATGTTTTTCTGTTTCAATTGCTTCACTTTACATGCTTTTTACAACTGTTTACTGACTGTTAGGCGGAAAAAGGATAGTCGTGACCGATACTTAGAAGTGTTTTAAAGTCATCTGCTTAGTCTGTTTTATTCAAATTGGCTTTATTTACAAATGGCATGTCGGACAAAATTACGTGTCATTTCACGCAATTTCTCGCTTCGACGTCACGACTTCAATATGGCCGCGGCGAGTACTCAGGAGCCTTAAAAAAAGGATAAAAATCTTTCTTAAGACGCTCTTTCTCGGATCACGGCCTACACAGGATTTTATGGCCCTGCGCGTTTCAGGAGTATATTTCAGTGGGTTTAACCTTTCAAACCGACCCATGTTTTTTTTCTTTTTTTTATGAATATAGAACTCAGGAAACACAAAAGAAAAAAATCTAACGAATAGCCCCGGTCTCCCGTGCGTGCGCGTGCGTGTGTGTGTGTGTGTGCGCGCGCGCGCGCGCGTGCGTGTGTGTATGTATACATTTAGAATCTACATAATTTAAAAAAAAATAGAAGATAAAAAGTTGAACTGAAGTTAAAGTCGATCTACAGTAATATGTACAAAAATCTAAATAATATTCGTCAAAAATTATAATAGACATTCATATTTGAGGTATAAGTTTTATTTTATATTTATTTCAAAAATTATTTAATTTTTACAAAATAAAAGAGAACAATAGAGAGCTGACGAACCGTGCAGGTTATTATACGCCAAAAACAAAACAAGACATGTTTACGAGATTCAAACGTTTCGACCCTTTAATTATTGGTCATCCTCAGTGAAATACAAAATAATCAAAAATTAGAAGTCAAAAAACTCTGCGCTATCCGCTTATTAAAATGAGATGCCTCATTCCGTGGTGGCCTCGTGGAACGTGCCAAAAAGATAGAATTCTTGGAACAGTTAATAGCAACACAGACTAAGAGTTCTAAAAATTATATCAGACATTTGAAGAAGGATGTTGACAGCACAGAATGCTTAAAGACGAAAGTCGTTTCGTCGAGTTTCGTCTCTAAGCATTCTGTGCTGTCAACATCCTTCTTCAAATGTCTGATATAATTTTTAGAACTCTTAGTCTGTGTTGCTATTAACTGTTCCAAGAATTCTATCTTTTTGGCACGTTCCACGAGGCCACCACGAAATGAGGCGTCTCATTTTAATAAGCGGACAGCGCAGAGATTTTTGACTTCTAATTTTTGATTATTTTGTATTTCACTGAGGATAATCAATAATTAAAGGGTCGAAACATTTGAATCTCGTAAACATGTCTTGTTTTGTTTTTGGCGTATAACAACCTGCGCGGCTCGTCAGCTCTCTATTAATCTCTTTTATTTGTATTTATTATATGAGCCTAACTATATTTATTTATTTTGTTTCCTTTATTTAATTTGTCATTTAAAATTTTGTCTTACTAAATGTGTAATATTTCATATTGCAATATTTCGACATTATAATTTAAATAAGATATTTGTTTTTTTTCTAAATTAGAGAAAGATAGAAAATAAACTAAGGACAAAGTTGATCTATATTGATACAGAGATTTAAAAATTTCACAAATCCAAATAAAAGATAGAAATATTTAGAATTATTTTAAAAACCTGTTTGATTTTTTATTTAAAATTTTACTGTGCTAAATATTTCATATTTATTATAATATTTCTACGTTATAATTAAGGAATAACTGTGCCATTAATAGGATAATTTGTCATTTTGTTGTATAATTTTTTGCCGAAGTACTATTTGGAAAATTAATTGCGCAAACATTATTAATATTTTATAAAAAGTTCATATTTCTGCATTTATTTTTGTAATTTACATAATTGCAGATTATAATTTTTATGCAAAATTTCATGTCAGGAATACAGCTTCACGATAATGCTCGATCATACATCTTGATAACAATAGTCTTGATAACAACATAAAATTAAACGATTTACAGTTTGAGATTCTTTCTCATCTACTATATCGTCACCGAATCTCATATCAACTAATCATCACTTTTCTAAACATCTAGACCACTTCTTAATGAAAAAAAACTGCAAAAAAGTTTAAATATTTAAAAAAACAACCGCATTTGTTCTTTTATTTCAATTAAATAAAAAATATCACATTGCACACATGTAATTCAATTATATAATATACCATAACAAGATTTACGATTCGTATAGAATGTATATTTATCAAGTATGATTTTTAACTGAATTATTTATAAGTAAATGTATATTTGCTAATAATAATAGGTAAAAATGTTCAATTTTTATCTTTTACCTAATTCAATTCGATTTTAATGTAAACATTTACTATAATAGTAAGTGTATACAATTACTGAGTTTTTACTGCAACATATACACAACGCAACTCAATGCATTTTTGTCATTTATTTTTGTTTAACGTAAACAATGACATCTTTTATAACTATTTACAATAAGATCATTTTATGTTATATAAATCTGCTCATAAATTGTACGTGGCACAAAGAAAGAGAATTGTAATGTTTATATTTATCTAATTATAAATTACATTCTTCTCATTTCCTATTTCCTTGTGTAATCAAGTTAACAAATAATTCGGTAATATAAATTATAAAACTTGAAATTGTCTATATGCATATGTCTCTAACGTTAAAAATATATTTGTTAAAAAGAAATATTACAAATAAACTTTATAATTTTTTTACAATTTATTTATGTAATCTAAATAGCACTAAGTGTACATACATTGAACTAATGCAAATTGATTATATGTAAGATGGACGAATCAATAAGTAGTTCTTTGCATCTACACTGGGTGCTATTATCAATTTCTATATTGTAATGAACAAATTTTCATTGAAATCTTTCAACATTTAACGAGTTCATATACCTGCTACTGTTAAAAAATAAAGGAAATAAACCGTTTATATTTTTGGGAATTATTAAACATGCATATAATATTTCAATGTTTCAGAAGATATGAATATACATATAACTAATATATCTCCTTATATACAATTTCATATTATAAATAAGACGGCTCCTATCTTATCTCTCGAAACAAACACTAAAAAACGTATAATACATTAAATGTTACACGAATATAATAACACAGTAATGTTATTATATATATGAAAGATGGTAATTTTTAAAATACCATTTGTGTATATGCAGCATTTGCAATACTGTGATGAATAGTGTATGTTACACTAGGAATGTAACGTAATATATAAAAACATATTATGTTATATGCTGGTTGTCGTCAAACAGTAATACATGAAATCAATTGCTGACAAAGTTGACTATATTGCAATTGGTCCCCGCTAATCCTACGCATTTTTATTCCCTTCGCTTCTCTTTCTTCCGATTCGCATACCCTAAGTTCGATTTGTACACCGCCTGGATATTCTAAACTAAGTCCGCTACCGTCCACCTCTTCTCGTGAAAATATAAAACCTTTTGGCGGCGCTCTCGCGTCTATTATTTGTTTGACACGACCTAATATAGCTTCGGAATTTAATCTGCTAGACTCATCAGATAGAGGAACCTCGACTTCGGTAGGTATTGTATTATGCGGCCTACCGATACCGCGTGTTATACTAGGTCTCGAAGGATCGCATGGCTCTGAAATGATAAAACTCGGAAGAGTATTGTAATGAGGTAATGCATCTTCGAGTGAATCTGGCGATGGAGATGGAGAAGGCGAACAACTAATTAACGTCACTTGTCCTCCAAGAACATCCGTCACCGAAATTTGTGGTGGTACCTGTAACAAATATTCGAATTAAAAATTATTAAGTTGACCGATATGTAAGTAGCACAAGAAAAAAGAAGTATTATTTTTCGGTCTAACAAGAGGATCAAGTGAGAGATTTTGATCCCAATTTTTTTAGTTATTTTGAAGACGAAAAAAAGTTTACGGCTCCCGGCGTTTCATCGAATAGGCCTTAGTTTCGAAATAATAAATTTGTGAAAATTGGCTATACCGCGGCGCGCCATATGAGCCTTCCCGGTAACTGTTCTCGCAACCAGTGCAGTCGGCTCCGTGCGTTAGGTGCTTGCTTCACAATCGTAAGATCTGGGTTCGCTCCCGGATGTGTGCATTTTTTTTTCTTTTTTTTTTCTTTAACAAATGTATTTATTTATCTTGATGATATTAATATAGTATGCAAATTTCTAAAATAGAAAATTTAATTTAATATCATTTTCTAAACTTCAATTTAAATTTAATTTGAAGGGAATTTGAATTCAAGTAATAATATTTGAAATAATAAATAGGTAATAATAATAATAATATATAAGTTATTTGAAATGGATAACATATAAAGGCAACGTATCTAAACTTTCAAATTGTTTAAATTTAACACTAGTAAAAGAAGCGGATATAAAATGGTAAATAAACGAGAGGTTTTTAATCCCCTTGCAGGTATGTAGTCGGTTATAAAGCCGAAATTCTTTCATGTTTTTATGATGTTTATCATCCAAGTAATTGTTCCCCATCGAAATAATTTAATTTTCTAATAAATCTGCAATACTTAAATAATTAACTTTTGTAATAAAAGTAGTTACATTCACATTCACAATCAGATGTTTGTTTATTATTCTTCTTTTACGATTAATTATTTTAAAAACTAGAATTTTAAAATACTGTTAATATTATTAAATTAAACAATTTGAAAATTTAGATACGTTGCCTTTGTATGTTATCCATTTCAAATAAGTTATATATTATTATTATTATTACCTATTTATTATTTCAAATATTATTACTTGAATTCAAATTCCCTTCAAATTAAATTTAAATTGAAATTTAGAAAATGATATTAAATTAAATGTTCTATTTTAGAAATTTGCATACTATATTAATATCATCAAGATAAATAAATACATTTATTTAAAAAAAAAAAAAAAGAAAAAAATGCACACATCCGGAAGCAAACCCGGATCTTACGATTGTGAAGCAAGCACCTAACGCACGGAGCCGACTACACTGGTTGGGAAAACAGTTACCGGGAAGGCTCATATGGCGCGCCGCGGTATAGCCAATTTTCACAAATTTATTATTTCGAAATTAAGGCCTATTCGATGAAACGCCGGAAAACGTAAACTTTTTTTTCGTCTCCAGAATAACTAAAAAAATTGGGATCAAAATCCCAAGTCTCTTCCCTTGTAAGCTAGGATTGGCAAAAAATTTGTTTTTTTCATTTTAAACAAAAAAACATTTTTTTATTTAAAACAATTTGTTTCTGTTTTATTTGTGTTTTCTAAGTAACCAAAAAAACATGTTTTAAACAAGCAAAATAATTTGGTAGCTGTGAGCTATGCGAATATTTGAATCTTCCGCCAGCATTTGGTAGCTCTGAACTATGCGAATATTTGAATCTTTTGCCAGTCTAATTTCAAATGAACAAAATAAATTTAATTTTTTCCCTTGTTTAATTATAAACAAAATTCTTAATTTAATAATTTTTTTAATAAACTATTTTAAATATTATTCTTTCGAAATAATTTTTTTTTAATTAACTCCCCCTTATTTTCTTACTTCTTATTTCTCGTTAGTAAATCGGTCCTAACAGACTGACTGCCATTCCCTAAATTAATCCTGAATAAAGTATCAGGTATACTTTAAAAATTTAATTATTATGATTATAAAGCTATTAAGTATATGGTTAAAACGAAAGATATATTATAAATATAAACAAAGTGATAGTGAGGTTAACTTCCTTTTGTCATTATTTTTCTTTTTAGATTCTTGAATACGATGTCAAATAATCAGGCAAAAAATAAGAAAAAAATATTGTAGATTTACTTATTCACAAGAAGCATTGCAAGATACTATTAACAGTGTATGTATTGATAAAACAACCATAAATAAACATCGCAGCTATATAAGATACCAAAAGGTACCTTTTTTAATAAGTTATACGATAAAGTACCTATTGAAAGAAAAATGGGACTTTCGCCTGTTCTTTACCCAAAAGAAGAACGAATTAAAACGTGGATTATTCACAAAGCAAAGTTAGGATTCCCAATACATACAAGTGACGTACACGATGCAGTTCAATCCGTTTTAAAAAAAGTAAACGAGAAAATCCATTTATCAATTAATTTTTGAAAATTAAAAAAATTTTTTGTGCCAAAAATCAATTTCTAAAAATAATTAATTGATTTATTAGAAAGGTTAAATTACATTATTTAGTTTAATATCAAAGAATATTGTTCTTGTAATATTTTTTGTGCAATCTGTTATGTACAATTTTTTACGTGCAATATTAAATAAAAAAGTTTTAATTAACAAAATATGTACTTTCATTTTGTAACGATGCACCTCCGCATCGTTCCCCCTGGGGCCACGAACCGCTCCCCTGTCCGGCCGAACACCCGCCGGACAGACGAACAGGCGCTACGCGCCGATAATCGCCTCACTCACGCGCGCGCGAACGGTCCGACAAGCGCGCCGTTAAACGCCCGAAGTCCGCGCGCACGCGCACGGATTCGCATGCTCCTGGCGTTGGAGCGACAGAGAGGCGTACGCTCAAGCGAGAGCGCGATACCGGACCGATCTCGGAGCAGCGGGGATGCTGTATTCCGAGAAGAACCGAGCTCCACTCGAACATCCCCGACTCTCCGAGATCGGGGTATAAAAGGCGGACGATCTCACAGAGAGATCGACTCTTCTCCGGTCCAGCCTCCGAGCCAGACCCAGGAAATCCGCGTGGTAGAGTGAGCTCTGTCACTGCTGAGAGATCTCGGTGATTTCCGATCCCGCTTTCCCGGCACCTAGGGAATCCGAGTGGTAGAGCGAGCTCTGCCACCGTTGAGAGATCTCAACGATTCCCTCAAACCCATCTCCGTCCGAGAGTCCACGGTAACGACTGCCACCCAGGGGGTAAAGAGATCTCTGCCTCCATCGAGAGATCTCGAGGCAGCCGGCACCGACTCACGTCGGGGATTCCCTACTAAGGGAATCCCGCCGCGCACCTGTCGCGAATTTGCGGAACACCGGCGCGGCTTCTAACGTAGGGCGTCCCGACCCGCGCGCGTCGCGGGTCGACAAGGCCGGCGACGACGTAAACACCGTGGAACCCTCGCGACGACACCGAACCAAGCGTGAGCGAGACCGCGCTATCGTGCGCTCTCTCATACCGGCCGCGGGCCGAGTGCGAGCGACCGAGAGAATGTAAATAGATCTCCGTTCTGTAAATACCGCGTCTTATTATTGTGAAATCGCGTCACCGTACCGTCGCGGATACACCTCGTGTATCCCCGAACTACGTGCGCATATTATCAGCATATCTCAAATAAAGTAGTTTCTCATTAAACGCACGCCCGATCTCGGAATTAATTAACCCGGCAACCTTCCTTCGAGCCCTGGCTTCCCTGAGCTCGTCCGCGCTCGGACAAAACACAGGTTGTTACAATTTCATTAAAAATAAATATTCTTTTTATTTTGAAAAGAAAATTTGTACATTGGTTATTCACTAGTACGCATCATTCATTAATTGATGCTCATCGGTCATTTACTGGTGTTTTTTACGTTTTTTCACTTTGTAACGTTACACCCCTCTGCCGCACCGCCACTCCGGTCCAAACGCCGAACACAACGTATAAGACCGAGCACGTGCACGCACTCGGCTAAGCTTGCTGCGATCACGCGCTACCATGCGTGCCGCGCGCCGCGTTCGGCAAGCGTTCCCACTCCGGCCGGCCCAACTGCGCGCGCTGATTGGTACGTCCGACCGCGCGGACCGCTATATAAGCCGGCAGCGGGCAGCCGAAATCAGATCGCTCCGAGCCACCAATCTCGCACCTACTCCGCTCCTACGCCGGGTATCCTCGGCGCTCCTTAGCTTGGGTATTCTCAAGCACTTCCTCGGGAACGGACATTCTCGTTCCAACTATCTCACGACGGGCATACTCGTCGGTCCTAACGACTGGGAATACTCGGCCGATCCCATCCTCCGTCCGCGACGGGTATACTCGTCGTTTCCGCGGCTGGGTATTCTCGACCAATAGGAACCATCAGTCCCGCAAGTCCGTTCTCGGGGATTCTTGATACCAACACCGTTGTCGGGACTACTCGACGCCGTCCTCCGGCTCAATCCGTAAACCTACTCCCCACGGGGTGACAACATCCCGCAGGGTGAGACCACTTAGTTTCTCTAACGTCGACCACTCTCGCGTATCGCGGAATCGTCCGCTGCACCGCGCGCCGCCGATTCCGCGATCGCGACCGTCCGTCGCGCGGGCCAATCACGTTTAACCGCACTTTAAGTTAGCCGCTTCACGGCAACTCCGATTATTACCTCCGAGCGCATAGCGCATAATACCAGTCCCTCCGTTTCTTTAGTTATCCAAATCCGTTTTTTTGTTAAATATTAAGTTGTGCCGCGAATTATATTTTGTCCGGCCCGACCAATCGTCGTTCTTTTATTTTGCGCGGGTCCGATTATTGTTTAACCGAGCACTCCGATGCCTTATTATTACTTGTGTATTTCAACTACATCGGATAAATATATTGTTACGTTTGTATTATTGTACTCAACACGGAGTTCTCATTACTACCGAAAAATCCTGGCATCCGACGAGTACATCCGAGCAACCGATCACGATATCCCAACGCACCGAAAGATATCCCGATACTCCCGCCGCACCGGAAAAGTACCAGCATTATAACTTTTTAAATCAAAACTATTATTCCTTTTTTATTTTTTAAAGATAATGTATGATAATTTCAAAGACTAAATAAGCAGCTTTTAGTATTCAATGGATATCTTTTTCTCTTTTATGTGCGTACTATAATTCAAATACATGGTGTATTTCTTATTTGTTCATTGACTGGTGTAGTAACCCTAACTGTGCAATAAAAGCTACATATAAAGTTAAATCTGTTTAGTCGTATAATAACAATAGACGTTTCGACTAAGGAGGCTGAGGAGGACTCCAAAGAGAGTTGAAACGTTCGTCTATTGTTATTATATGAATAAACTGATTTAATTTTATAAGTAGTCTTTATTGCGCAATTATATCCGCGCTGACTCTCACTGGCCGTACTCTCATTTACTGTTTTAGAATATTTTTCTAAATAATTTGTTTTATTTGTCATGATTTAAACAGTTTTAAACTATTGTTTAAAACAAAGCTCGCTGTTTTAAACAAGTTTTAAACACTATTTTAAACATTGTGTTTAAAACATGTCAACCCTGATGGTAGTGCTCGCTGGCACATTTTCTTTGTAATCAAATTCAATGCGCACGTCCACAGTAGCACTTTTGACTCGTTTTGTCGCGAGCAGTCCATGACTGTAAAGGGTCCTCTTTGCAGAAATGTGACTGTACATAAGCTTGCAGCAATATTGCTGCAAAACTGCATGTCGCAGTGCAATGTTGTAAGAACATTGCAAAGATGTTTTTACAATATTGCTTTAGTAAAATTGTAGCAACGTTTCAAAAATATTATAAAAAATATCTTAATAGTTTCACTTACGCGCCATGGCAAATAAACGCGGCGAAATTCTATTTCTTGTAATTGAAAAAATTACATAATATAGAATAAAAGATACATATGAGATCTTTCTCTCACATTCTAATGAAATAATTTCTTGAAAAGACAAATGTCCAAAAATGAATTCAAAGATAAAAATTAATGAAATGTTTTAACAGAAAATTCTTTTGTTCTTTAGTGTATAAAATTAATTCAGATACATGATATTCTTGAAAGTTATATGTTAAAATATTAACCCGTAATGGTCACACAGGGTCCAAAAGACCCCACGCGTCCTTCTTTTTTAAAGGTAGACAGACCATTCAAAATCAAACAACCTTCTATGAAACTAATTTTTATCTGAAAGTATACTCTCTTGAGAATATACTCCTAAATTTTTGTAGAATTATCTCAAAAATTAAAAATTTTATCAATATTTTTGTAAAAAAGTCAAATTTTGCAGTTTTTTCTATTTTAATTTTTTTCACTATGTTAAATTCTAATTAAAAAAAAAATTATTAGATAATAAAAAATAGACCTCAAGGTATGTCCAGTAAAATTGTTGCGACGAAATATCAAAAAGCTGGCAAATGGCGACTGATTCTGGTGTAGGGGGGGTCCAGTGGACCCCATGTGACCATTATGTTATTACTTGGAAGTGTGACGGGTTAATATAATGATATTTGAAATATCAAGAATACCATAAAATGTTGATACATATACAAAATACACTTATAAAGATCTTAACTTGTGTACTGGTTTTTTGTCATTCTATTTTTATCATTACTTTATTTTAGCATTAAAAATCTAATTTTGTTTTAAGTGTAATGATGTAGAAAAGTGTAGAACAAAATTAATTTATATTAACTCGACGATCCAGCTCTGCTTCTATAATCCTTGATAATTGTTAATTTCGATTTTTAAATTTATTTTATTCGTCGAGGACGATAAATTCTGAGCCTTTTATGTATGAAAAAACCAAAAATTTCTTTTTCTCGAAAGACGTTTCACACTGTTTTATTTTATTTTCGTATATTTATTTAACATTGAGTTTGGAAGAAAATATTTTTTAATGTCTGATATTAATTAAATTAAAAATAAAGTCCAGAGGATTGTTTAAAAGTAATTCGATGTAGGACTTTAGAGTTTTTTTTTATTAAACTATGGGTAAGAAAGATAAGAATAAGAAATAGATGAATCTATCAACAAAACTGTATATAGTGCCAATTTTATAGTACTAGAGGTGGCTGAAAAAAACAAAAGATATCTTTCTGATCAAATACTCTTTTAAAATTAATTATTTTGAGTAATATGTCCAAAAAATTCAAACAACTATTCTCGTAATTAGCAATGAATTTTAAACAATCATGATAGTTATTAAATGTTTCCAAAATGTTATTAATTTTATCATACGAAGCGACAAAAACAATGTTGTTCACGTAACGATAACAGAACGGAAGATGTAAATTAATACTGCTCATGGAAGTTATAAATTAATACTCAGACATTTTTCCCCCAGATCTTGCATGACAACATTCGCAAAACATAATTTAATCAATTATTTTATATTACTTTATATTAATACATATATGATAAGTTGCATAGTATAAAGCCCAATGAAAAGTATTGATCGCACTACTAATATCATTAAAATTTAATTCCATTTGGTCGCGTTGCAAGGCCGAGCTATACAGCACTGGCGTTCAACTCGCACTTGTGGCTAAACAGTTAACTTCTTTTTCATAACTAACAATAAGATGTGCCAATAATAAATCCATCCAGATGAAAACAAAAACAAAAATAATTTTGAGATATATAAAATATTATAAAATATTTTTGTAAGGATTAAAGTTATACACTCGACAGCAAAATTAAAGGATCACCTATTCTGACTCTAAAAAATAGACGTAATTCAAGAAAGTGTAATTTTATCAAAAAATATCGTAAATAATGATCGTAAAAAAATGTTAAAAGCATTTTAAAGCTTGAAATTTCTAGTTTTGAGATTGATAAAATCATTAAAAAATTTACAAATTGTTTACAAAGTTACGCGGATTCAAATGGGGATGCGTCAAATCTCGAAATTTTTTACAAATTTTGCAAAGCTCCACGATGTGAAATAAAAATTGCACGCAATTACGGTTTACAGCATTCAAAAGCGTGAAACTTTATCTTTAATGTGCGTACTTGTTGAGCGTTGTACAATTTTGTTTCACTGAATTATGCAACACTGAAGCAAAAATAGCCTTTTCTGTTTCAATATTGAATAATTCAGTGAATAAAAATCGTACAACGCTCAGCAAATACGCAAATAAAAAGTAAGGATTTACGCTTTCAAATGTTGTAAACCGCATTTACGTGCAATTTTTATTTCACGTCGTGGAGCTTTGCAAAGTTTATAAAAAGTTTTGAGATTTGATGCAGCCCCATTTAAATCCGCGTAACTTCGTAAACAATCTGTAAATCGTTTAATGACCTATCAATCTTAAAACTAAAGATTTCAAGCTTTAAAATGCTTTTTTTAACATTTTTTACGATTATGTTTGATAAAGTTATATTCTCTTGAATTACGCCTATTTTTCGGAGTCAGAATAGGTGATCCTTTAATTTTACTGAGTGTATATTTGATTTTTGTAAGAATTATTATAAATTATAGAGTTATAAAAATACCGTGTAGTGTAGTTAGTACTATCAAATATAGTAGAATATATTCGTGCTCGAAGAATCGCAGTCAACAGCTACTTCAGTTGAAACAATTATCGAAAGGATACAGTTGGAGTACTGATTCTTTATAAAAAACAGTAGATAACGAAAAGCGACATCAGGAACTGATGCTTTTACAGAATAGTCGAGATGTAGGATTGAATAGTAGAAATGGCCAATAAGAACACACGCATGATTGGCGACTTTAAAGCGACAGCCATTAAAAGTCGACGACTAGCATGCCGATGCTAATATCATAATATATTGTTTTTAAAAAAGCTATTATCTTGTTCTCGCAAGACGCTTTCCATCAAAGTGCCGACCGTCTTTTGGAGTATATGAGAGATCGTCTTTGATATCACCGAAACGATATAAAAGCTCGAAGCGTGTCGATGAGTAATTCGCGTTACATATTAGTTTATATTAAATATTACATGTGTTGCATTTATATATTCCCCCACTTACATATGTTCCCACTTACAGTATATTATATTAATAATTTACAAAATAAAAAATTATATTTTAATTTAAATTAAAAATAAATGTGTTTTATACAACTTATGTTGTATTTAAACTATTTTTTACATAAATTGTTTTTAATCTGATTATCATGGAATCTTATTTGATTTTGAATGATAGGAATAAAACGATGCATTTTTTTGTATTTGGTACTTTTTGCATTAATAAAATCTATTCCTCAAATATTATTATTATAATTGATAAATCGATAAACTTGAATATCATTTATAAATATAATAAATGCACGTTTTTTAAAATATTTAACATAAATCGCTATACCTTTAATAAAGTGATACATACCCTTGATATTTCTACAGGATGTTCTTCTTGTATCATATCCAATGCTGGGCTATTGCTGGGAGAGTAACTCACAGGAGTGGTCGCAGGTGATCTATGATGTCTAAGTGGACTTAAATCTAAAGGTGTGGCCGGTGGCTGTGCCGGCGTACCATGTACAATACTACCCGATGTCGTAGTTAAACCACTGAGACCTATGGATAAACAAAAAAAAAACATCTTAACTTCAAATTTTTTTTTCGCCAAAAAATTTTTCTTATATTTAAGTACATAGACTGTATTATACACACACGCGCGCGCGCGCACGCACGCACGCACGCACGCACGCACGCACACATACAGAGTATATAAAAAGCCCCTTTAATTATTTTGAAAACTAAGTATGTTTGTAAAAATGTTTCAGATAAAAGTTGTACCATAAATTGTGATATAAAATGGTCTATTTGTTGATGATATCAGTTTGACCTTGAAAAAAGTCGCTAAGTCAGGCCAAGATCAAAAATTTTTTTTTATGGAATACTTTGTTTCTGATTCCAGAATCTAATAGCTGATGACGAAAGCTTTTCAAAACACTATAACAAAGTTTATTTTTCTTAAATACTTTTCAAATTATGAGGCTTCAAAGTTAGACCGCCGCACAGTGGTCGAAACGGAGAATACTCTGTTCAAAATAGTCTACAGGTCGTATCTTTTAACCGACTTAAATAATTTTGCTACAAAACTAATGAGAGCTGTCACAACCGATTTTGGAATTTTTTTGTTTATGCAAAAATATTTAAATAAATGAAGCGACCGGTTACTACTTTTTTACTAAATTATTTTTTATCTAGGTATCAACTACTTTAACAACCTCATTATTGAAAATAAATAGGGTCAGGTGGGGTAATTGTAAACTAGAGGTAATTGGAAACAGTTGGTATGAAACTAGAGTGGAGAAAAATTTGGTAAAATTGTTGGTAGCATTGTATTCAGTATTCATATTTTTAGCTGACATCTAGAGTCCTATATAAAGAGAAAAGCGACATCGAACCCCCACCACAACCTTCAGTATCCAAGTGAGTCCTCCACCGCTATTTTGGGACCGCTCTAACGTCATCAAACACCCTCAAACACCATTCGTATCATTCTACAAACAGCTGTGGTCACAATATAGCTGCTCGCTTAGCCAATCAAGTATCAATCAGATTACCAATCAGAGCTTCGGACATCAATGTCGCTTCTCTCTTTATACAGGGTGTCCCAGACCAATGTATAAAGATTACCACGATGGGGTAGAAGGGATCGAGATAAATCAAAAAGACTAATAACAGTTTGCGATATTTGCAATAATTTTCGTGTAATAAAATATTAAAGTTAGCCGAATAAGAGCGCGCGGAGAAGCAAACGGTTGGTCGCCTGAGCCGTAAGACCACCCGTCTCAACGCGGTACGGTGCCAAGCTATTCTTTCCCTTGCCGCGCGCCATTTACCGTCGCCAATCGGGCCGTAGTGGGCGGTCCTACGGCTCAGCGATCGCTTGTCTCTCCGCGCGGTGTCATTCGGCTGACCTTAATATTTTATTACTCAAAAATTATTGCAAATATCGCAAAATGGTATTAGACTTTTTCATTTATCTCGATCCCTTCTACCTCATCATGATAATCTTTATACATTGGTCTGGGACACCCTGTATAGGACTCTACTGACATCACTTTCCCTCTCTTTTTTGAGCTAAACATATTGTAGAACAGTTTGTATCGCTGTGTCTAGTTGTTTGCAAGTTGGAAAATTCCAGAAGAAAGAAAATTTGCTTCCTGCCTAATTCATAGGTAAGTTGAATACCTACTAATGTTTATTACATCTGTTATCATCTCTAAAACAGATTATAATAAGTGGAATTACTCCAATGCATGTCAAATAAGAAGCAATGTGTGTTTACATTTCTCCCGAAAAATATTGAAAGGTATTAGGGATGAGATCCCACCAACCAATCATCTTGACTTATCTAACCCAACTAATGGAAAAACTCTAGGCATTGACTGCTGTCAGTGGTGATGTGCTATCGGTCCCGTGTATTATCGAGATCCGCACGGGTGTGGGGTATTAGATACAATTATAGTTATTTAAATACATAGCATGCGCGCGGAATAGAAATAGAATAGTTATAGATGGCGCATTGTCATTAGCGTGCAACATGGGGCAAGACGGAACGGACGAATGCACTCTGTCAATGGCGGCGAGACGTGCCACGTATGTAATTGTAAACGCTGTCCTAACTGGTCAGGAGGATGTTCAAAAATCACATAAAAGTGTTATTTTACAATTACCCTTCATGCTATATCTTTAGCCATTCCATATTCTGAGATCACA
This sequence comes from Solenopsis invicta, assembly GCF_016802725.1. Classification (NCBI taxonomy): domain Eukaryota; kingdom Metazoa; phylum Arthropoda; class Insecta; order Hymenoptera; family Formicidae; genus Solenopsis; species Solenopsis invicta. The sequence continues at coordinate 21,969,145 of NC_052671.1, forward strand.
GTTTACATTTACCCCCGAGTTAGTGGGGTAAATGTGAACATGTGGGGTAAATGTAAACTTACAAAATTGTCAATTAGAACAATATATTAAGGTATGCTTTACCTGGTTATGTTGTAGAAGGCTAAATAATGTCTTAAAACCTCAAGTAATACTGCAGGAGACGGTCTTCCTTACTGATTTTAATGAAATTAGGCTCATTCGACGCGTTTTTACATGAAACTAACGAATCTGGCAAAAAAAGTGTCGCTTTGCCACGCAAACCGAGATATTAATCGTTAAAATTAGCGATTGTACTCCAGATAACATTTCTTGCTGGCAAGTTTTGCGCGCGATGTGTATGCAAACTTTGTAACAGATTTGCATACGTTTTGTTCATAGAACGTGTTACATCGTGTATATTGCTTACAAGTGGCTAGCTCATGTATTGTTTCATGTACTGGCAAATTACATGCAGATGGCTAACATATTGCTAATCGTTTGCTCCCCAGATAACATTTTTTGCGCGCAAACTTTGCGCGTCTTATGCATGTGAACTGTGCACGCGGTTTGCGTGAGTTTTGCCCGCAAATTAGTTAAGCTCATGTATTGTCCGATACATCAGCATATCACATGCAAATGGATACCATTTTGCATGTGATTTGCTGGTGTATTGGATAATTATATTTGCTCGTAAGTTGCTTGCACCCAGATAACATTTTTTGCGCGCAAAGTTTGCGCGTCTTATGCATGTAAACTGTGTACGCGGTTTGCGTGAGTTTTGTCAGCAAGATGAAATTCTGTAATTTCAGATTGAAATGGGTTTAACAAGTGAGTGCTAACGCCACCGCTAGGCGGCCACGCCGCAGGAGATTTTCTCGTGAGTTGAGTGCGGCCACAGGCGTTATTTCTAGGCGCCACCGCCGCCAACTCGTCAGCTCATACTTTAGTGATACTTTTAGGAGCTGCTTTTTGTAACCTCGAGACGAATATTCGCTCTCATTCTTTTCAAACATAGCGTGTGTGTGAAACGCTGTTCCACATAAAATTTTATATTTTTACATGTAAATAACAATTTGTATTGTTATTTAATCTTGTACATAAATTAAATGTTTAATTCAAATTTTTTCTTTTTTTAAATCTTTTTTAACGAAAAGAATACAAAAAATATTTTTTTTGTAAACTAAACATTTATTATGTTTACATTAATGTATTCTGTTTTAATACATCTATCTGGGTTTGGATCTTATTTTTCAATCGGTCTTAATACCGTATTTTCGGTGCAGAAATTCCGATCAATTCAAATTAACTTTTTTTAAATCGATTTTAATAGCACATTTTCGGCAGGGTATAGCTTATTGAGATCGCGCGCAAAGTGTACTAGCGTTTTGCATGCACATCGCTTATTGAGATCGCGCGCAAAGTGTGCTAGCGTTTTGCGTGCATATCGTTTATTGAAATTGCGCACAAAGTATGCTAGTGTTTTGCTAGCGCTATGACGACGCAGTTGGATAAGGTTTTGTTTGCGTTATAGGAATCTCTTTTGCGCGTGATTTGCTGGACGTTTACCCGCAAAATGTTTTCTGGGACAGATTAGAATACTAATCATCTCGGCGTAATGTAACGAACTGAGCATGCGCTGTGATAGAAATGTACACGAAATTTAAAATGCTTATTAATAATTATATCACTGCCACATTTACTACACGTGCTTGTATTTGCCAGAACATTATGTTGGATTAAAAAAGTTATTAGTTTTTGTGCAATGTAGATAGTAATACAGAAGGAGACGATCCTACTCGCCGATTTAGCTGAAATTTTAATATTTTGTTTAGTTTCATAGGTACAGTAACAATCTAAAAAAAAAAAAAAATCGTCGCTCTCATGCAGGAAAAAAGTTATGAAGTGTAAAAGACCAACATTTGTGAGGTTAGGAAATCTGTCACTGACGGCTTAGAGGGATCAAGAGGGACATTGAAAACGTGTAAATTTGTGACTTTTCACTCAGAACAAGCCTTTCCCCTCCCCCCGCCGCGACGAAAACGAAACATGATCTACAGACGTACTGTTCATCTTGTGTTTTTAATTCTCAACTTCAAAAACACAAAAATGTTAAATTGAAGCAGGCAACAGATGTCTGCTTTACAGCAAAAAAATTTTTATTTTAATCGCCACCGGGGGTGGGGGAGAAGAGAGCGAGGGTGGAAAAGATAGGATGGGGGTGGACCTCGCTCTTCGTGAAAAGTCCCCTGTATCATGTAAATTAAAATAAAAATTTCTTTTGCTGTAAAGCAGACATCTGTTGCCTGCTTCAATTTAACATTTTTGTGTTTTTGAAGTTGAGAATTAAAAACACAAGATAAACAGTACGTCTGTAGACCATGTTTCGTTCCCTTGGCGTCGGGGGGGGGCTCGCTCCGAGTGGAAAGTCACAAGGCGGGAGGAGGGGGAGCTCACTCCGAGTGGAAAGTCACAAATTTACACGTTCTCAATGTCCCTCTTGATCCCTCTATGCCGTCAGTGACAGATTTCCTAACCTCACAAATGTTGGTCTTTTACTTTTTTCCTGCTTGACAGCGACGATTTTTCCTTTAGATTCTTACTGTACGTATAAAACTAAACAAAATACTAAAATTTCAGCTAAATCGGTGAGTAGGACCGTCTCCTTCAGTATTACCATGTAGATTTTTTTTATTAAGGCATGAAAACAATTTATTTTATAAAATTAATTTAATTAATAGACACCTCCCACTTACAAATAGAAATCTTGAAACGAGGTCTACAGATGTACTGCTTCCTCCACATGAGTTTGCGACTTTCCATGAGAAGGGAGATCCAGCCCATCCCCACCCCCCCTCCCCGCGCACACAGAAGATTGTTGTAGACCTCGTTTCAAAATTTCTGTTTGTAAGTGGGATGTGTCTATTAATTAAATTAATTAATTCTATAAAATAAATGGTTTTCATGTCTTAAAAAAAAATCTACATTGTACAAAAACTAATAATTTTTTTAATCCAACACAATGTTTACTTTTTATTAAACATTTTTATAATATATTTTATAATTAACAGGGAGGGGGGGGAATAAAATATACAGTGATGTAATTATTAATAAAAAAACGTTTCAGATTTCGTGCACATTTCTATCACAGCGCATGCTCAGTTCGTTACATTACGCCGAGATTACTGGTATTCTAACCTGTACAATCGCTAACTTTAACGATTGATATCTCGGTTCACGTGACAGAGCGACACTTTTCTGCCAGATTCGTTAGTTTCATGTAAAAACGTATCAAATAAGCCTAATTTCATCAAAATCGGTGAGAAAGACCGTCTCCTGCAGTATTACCAAACCCCAAAATTAACCTTATTATTTTAATCAAGCTAAAAGTTATTTTAAACCTCAGTGAAAATTTATCAAATTTGTTTACAATTCCCTTACCTGACCCTACTATCACATTATAAGAAAAGAAATAATTCAATAAATATTTAAATTAATTTAAGTATCTATATAAAAAAATACAAAAAATTTTGTATACACCTTAAAATATAGTACAAAAAATTTCATGTATCATATTGTGCTTTTATTTTATGATTAAAAAAATTTTTTAATCCTCAGACTTTTCAGTCGAAAAATTAGAATGTTCCTTTAATAAATTCTGATTTTTTCCAGCTTTTACAATTGTTTATGATCATTTTTTCACATTTTTTATTTTTCAGATTTGTAGCAGTCCTGTTATTAAGCCGGAAATTCACAATAAAAATTTAGAATAATGCGCATTACATTATAATAATATGCAATATTTATTAAATTAACAAAATATTTTGAAAAAAATTAATACCTTGCGTGATTGCTGCTACACCTCTTTCGTGTACAGGAGAACCAGGAATACTCGCAGGACTATGTGAAGGTGATGCTAATCTCTGTAATTGTTGATATTCTTGTTGTAGTGCTTGGATGCCTGGCCCAGGAGCACCTGATCCTTCTGATGCCCGACGAACAGGTGAATACCTTTCAGTAGCAACATGGCTACTTGGTTCCTTATACGAATCCCTATTACTTACTAAAATTAATACACATATATATTAAAAATATTTTCTCAGCATAATATAGGTTGTGTATATTTGTATCTAAATTAAAAATAATCCAAGTCTTTAAGAGACTTGGATTATTTTCAAAAAATTTAGAGAGATTTTCCAGCTTAAAAAAATAAAAAGTAGTTATGATTTTATATTATCTATGTATATTATATGTATTTTTTTTTTCCATTACACCCTAATATATACATATACGTACAGGGTGTACCAGTAGAATCTGGAAAAATCCATTGTGAGTTTTCAGAATCATTTATTTTAATAAAAAATAACAATCGTATGAAAAATATTTTTATATTTGGATTAGGGCATTCCTAAAAAACAATTTTATTCTATATAGCCCCCTTCTGCTTCAATTTTGGGCCGGAAGCGCGCGCATGCCTTTGTCAAAAATTCTTTTGCCATACACGCGAACGATGCCTCAATAACGGCTTTCAGCGATGCAACGTTAGGATGTCGAGTCTTGTTGGAGTGTCCCTCAAACACGCAGAACACGAAATAATCCAGCGGATAAAGTCCAGGCTGTTAGTAGGTCAAAATGCCTTACTCCGACACCTTTTCATGTTTCCGAAGAGCCGATTCTGCACTAAGTGGCCGTCTAAGAACCTTCTTTGGACCCTTTGGAAGCCGTATAGCGATGAATAATATCGTAAACTATCGATTTCGGATAATCGGAGAACTTTATTATTCCGGACACGGTACGTCCCGCGCGAAGATTTTCAACAAGCACGGCTCTCTGGTTATGGACACTGCTTAACCAGCTCGACCATGACTAAGTTATGTTTTTGTTCCCAATGGATGAGACTTACTTGAATGCTATCTAGTTGCCGGCTCACAGTTATTATATGGCGAAAATTTTAATTTAAAAATTGTCCGGATTCTACTGATACATCCTGTATACAGGCTGTTCAATAATGTATCTACATTTTACCATAAGAGCGCGCCTTAACCATGACTTACCGACTACACTCCATGTAATTTATATAATAGTTTAAAGAAGTAAATCATCTCTTATGGTAAAACGTGAATACAACCATTATCGAACACCTTATATACAGGGTTTTTAATGGTGTCCTAACGATTTTTCATAAAAGATGAATTACCGATTGCAATTTTAAGAGTCAATCTGTGTATACATAGACACACATTCAAAATAAATATTACAATCGGTAAGTTAGTAATTAACAAACATTAATGTAAAAAACGTTAAAAAAGGATTATTTATAATATTAATTTAAAATTTATAATATTAATTTATTAACAAGCAACATTATCATATTTTTATTAGTGTGGCGTCATATTTAAAAAATTGTATAATTTATGAACATTTCATACTTTTATACAATTACATAAAAATGATAAAATTGTTTAATTCCAAAAGTTCTTTAACCCTTTGAAGCATATATTTTTTCTTACATAGGAATTTTGTGAAATTTGGAATTTATCAGATATTAAATTTGTTGGAAATTTATCAATTTTTTATGATTTTTGGTTCGCCATCTTGTATTTTGATTTTTTTCGTAAATTTTGACTTCCGATTTGAAATCATCGAATTTCATGGATATCAAATTTCTACATATCAATTTTAAATAAAATTTTGTACTATAGTACATTTTACACAAAATTAAAATTAGGTAATTTTGAGCCATATTAAGTCCATTGTGACTTCAGATTTGAATTCAGCGATTCAAAATAATGCATGGTATAAAGTTACAAAAAAATCAGAAAAAAAAATTTTTTTTGTGATTTTTAAAAAATGTAACATATATGCTTCTAAAAGTTAAGCTTCACATATTCTTTCTTATAAATAATTTAAAAATTCTTATATTTTGTTCGCAATTACATTACTTAAAATTCACCTTCTCGTAAGATTCAATGCTATTTTATAAAGTTATTTAAAGAAAAGTATACGATTAAAAAAATTTGAAAAAAAGTTAAAAATGCCTGCATATTAATAATAATTTTATTCTCAAAATATGATCGAGTTTTCATATTGTATGAAAAAACTGGAAAACCTCCCCTTTTAATAATAAAATTATTTATAAAAGTTTTATAAAATATTTCTCTGGCACACTTAAAGGGCAAAATTATTCTTATCTCCTTAAAATTAGAAAAAAATTACAAAAAATTTTTTTCATATTTATGTACAATATATCACATATTATATGTGTAGTATATGCACGTGTACACATATGCACGTATATAATATTACGTATGATGAAAAAGGTTGTGTATGTATGTGCGTGCACGCACAAATTTTAACAAAAAAATGAATCATTGCTCATATTTAAGGTTCGTGATTACTCGCCGCGGAACCTGTCACGTTTCACATCTAATAATTTTATTTTGTTTGCGACATTACGTCACTACCGTCAACGCGGAGTTCTCGGCTGAGGAGTCAGGAGCCTTAACAAGAAAATACTAATTACAAAATAAAAAATATATTATTAAAATGATAATTTTAACAAACTATACCTGCCACATTTTATATTATGCGGTGTACAGATATGCAATGTTGCTAAATAAGCATGCTAAACACATTAATAGTAAAATTTTATTAAATCTTTTAAATAAAATTATAATATAATTAAAATTATTATGCTTTAAAATAACATATCCAAAAAAGCAAACACAATTTAATTTTGTTTAATCCAAAGTGTATGATTAAAATAATTCAAGATTCCACACTGCTTACATTTTAAAATAGAAGTTATTATAAAATAATCCTTTGTAAATAATTACTAATTATTTCTTCACTAAATAATGGCTAATTTTTGTAAAAAAATCATCGTCTTAAAAGATGCTTCTTAGAATAATTTTTACATTTTTATATTTTATAAACATGAAATAATTTTATTGAGTGATTGTAATCTAAGATTGTAAACACTAGGATTATATCCAAATATATTTAAAAAATCATTACTGTAAAAATTGATATTTCAAAATTGATATGCATATAAATTAGAAATTCTCTAATTTATAAAATTTATAATTATAGAATTTATAAATTTTTAACAAATTTTAATAATATTAAAATTATAAATTTTTAATCCTAATCATATCTTGCAATTATGTAAAAAAATTAACAAATAACAATAGTGCAAAAATCTCTATTACCAGTACTAGTATGATATAATGAAGATTTCCTGTGGTGTGGAAGTGTTGATCCTCTAAGGTTTGGTAACAGTCGCGATGGTAGATAAGCTCTATTCATCCTAGCTTCTACCTCCATTACCAGTTCCGGGTTTATAACTACATGCATATTACCAACCAAGGAGAGCACAGGAGTGCAGTGGACACAAAAAAACATGCAAAATCAAAAATAAAACTCAATAAAATATAAATAATGTGCAAATGCTAAAAAATAAGGAGATTAAAATATAATTAGGAATAATATAAAAATGTAGGAGAGAGAGAGAGAGAGACAGAGAGAGAGAGAAAAAGAGAGAGAAAGAGAGAGCTTATTAATTTAAAAGGGTTTACTATTTAATCGTACTGATTTTTTAAGAGATTTTTTAGAGATAAATATTTTTCGACATTATTTTTGGTTCTCTATTTATGATTGTTTCAAGATGGATTTCTTATCTGTGTTTTATAAAAAAATATAAATAACAAAATTTGACTTTTCTTTTCAAGTATAAATAGTCATTTTCTACGTATCTTTGCCTGCAGAACACAAATCCATTGTCCAAATTTGGATATCATTTGAAGAAACAACAATTTTGTCATTTTTGTCTATTTAACGCCAATTTTCTAAAAATTGTGGTAGTTAAATTTTTAACGAATTTGTGTTCATGGAAAAAAAGCTGCTTTCATATTGCTATATTTTGAGAACAAAAAATTATCAAAATGAAACAAAATATATGTTAAAGCTAAAAGTTAATACTTTCGTGTAGCATTAATAAAATTTAGAAAAAATTTTGATATTAATGGTACAACATCATGAAGACCTTCAAAATCGAAAAATGATACTTTACTCTTGTAGAGAGATACTCGTGTGGGTTTAAAAATTGTTAAAAAATATATATAGGCCAGAACTATGCACGAAACTTATAGAAAGCTTTGGAAATGTTACAGAACTGTCGCAAAATACCAATAAAGTGCCTGGAACTTCTAATATAGGACGGTACTTCATTTTTGTAGTGAGGTGCAGCACACGGATTTATAAATTGTTTAAAAATAGATAAAGAAATTCTAGAAAAAATCTATAGAAAGCTTTGAAATTATTGCTGTTTCAGACATGAATTATTGTTGTTCAGAACTGTCGGAAAATGCAAATAAGCTGAATAGAACTCAGAATAGTTTAAGGCTAGAAACTATCTTTCTATAAATTTATCAAGAACTCTTCGAGAACTATAGAATTCCATAATAAAAATAATTTTTTTTGAAATTTGAGGTGCCACAAAAAGTCGCACCTCATTTTTTTTAATGTTATTTTTTAATTTCCGCAAAACTATATAAACTATCCAGAAATATAGAACTATTGGAGACAAAAAAACTTTGCAGTACAGAAAATTGCCAATTTCACACACATATCCACTGAGAAATCCAGAATCAATCACCGATGAATAATATAGAAATCAAATAAATCTATTATTAATTCATATTTTTCATTTAAAAAATGGAAAATTATTCTTCAAACAATAACAAACAAAGAACAAAATATAAAAAAAACAATTTTTAAAAATATTTATTTGCAAATAAATCTTCAAAATCGTCTAAAAAAATCAGCGCAACAATGTGCAAAAACCCTTTAATCAAATATTATGCATGTATGTGTACTTGTGCGCTGTAACATCAAGGTTCTATATAAAAAGAGAAAAAAATGCGGATCTCGACTACCATTCCTAACACTAACGTATTTAACTTGTTTTAGTTCCATAATAAGAGATCGATTTTTTCAGCTGAACTTGCATCAAGTAGCTTTCCTTTTCTTCTCTCCGATGCCAAATAGCAACATAGCGTCCCTATTATAATTCATTTAAGTAGGAACATTATCTATCAGAAATTGCGCATTTCTCTCTTTATATAGAATTCTAATATCGAATTATTTTTTTATGCAGAAGCTGAAATCCAACATAATTTGACGAGTTCAATGTCTTATTTCATATGAAGTATCGCAAAATGAGAGTAAGTTTTTAGAAATAACTTTTTTACAGCTTTGAATTCAATCTTTCTGTTAATATCGTCTTCTTTCATAGTATTCTAAACTTTGTCATTATATTTTGTCGTAGTCTTTTTTGAATATTGTTTTTTAATTCTGGGATTAATTTATGGCATTTATGCCATTATGTATTTTTCTAAATAAATTTCAACTTACAAAGTCTAAAAAATTCCAAGACTGATTTTATTTTCTTGTCAGTCAAGTGACACCGTCCATCGACCGCCGGTAGAATTACTTCTCGAAACCTTGTGTACAACTCGCGCAAGTTTTGTTTGGATCGAATAAATACTTGGGAAGTAAAAACATTTATAAGATACTGTTCGTTGATCTGTAAAATACCGCTATTACTGCTTCATATGCCTTTTGCTCCAATGTAGATTTTCTGTAAAATACTTGGAAAAATAAAGGAGTTTGGGTGGGTTTGAACTCGTGATCCGTAGTTCCGACTGCTAACACACTCACTGCTAGAGTCAAGGCTCCACTAGCATCTTGGTGTTTATTTCTCGTACATCAACAGTCTGACTTAAGTCCTTATTATTCGGTATTCTATATTTGGTATCTTACAGCTTCGGCCATTCTGGCTTTCCATTCGTCCTCGAATGGTGTCGTGGATGGTCGTCTTTCTCTCTTCTATTTATTCATCGTCTTTATTCTTCTATCTCCCTTAGCTTCATCCTCTTCTATTACATTTCATTTCAGGAGCGCCGGTGGTTCCTTGTGCCGAAGCCGGTCACCCTGTATTTTACTTTATTTTATATTTTTTTTTTAATTTTCCATGAGCGCCGAGGGTCCTATATCCACTGCCGATCACCCTGTATTTTTCTTTTTATATTTTTTATTTTCCATGAGCGCCGGTGGTCCTCTATCCACTACCGGTCACCTTGTATATTCTTCTTTTCTCCTTCTAAGCACCTCTCTCTCCTTCTGCAGGTGAATCACAATTCGCCTGTGTGATCTTCATCCCATTTCTGAGGAAAATCTGTAAGATACTGTCCGTTGATCTGCAAGATACCGCTATTACTGCTTCATATGCCTTTTGCTCCGATATAGATTTTTTGTAAAATACTTGGAAAAATAAAGGAACTTGGGTGGGTTTAAACTCGAGATCCGTCGTTCCGACTGCTAACACTATCACTGCTAGATCAAGGCTCCACTAGCATCTTGGTGTTTATTTCTCGTACATCAATAGTCTGACTTAAATCCTTATTATTCGGTATTCTATATTTGGTATCTTACACATTTTTCGTTTTTGAGTGCGGTTCTAATTTTATGGAGCAACGAGCGTATATCAAATTTTGTTTTCTGTTTGAAAACTGCAAACGTATGAAATGAAGCGAACCACGTCAGAAAAAATTGAAGCACCTATGGAAATTGATCACTCTTTCACGACAATACACCAGTCTGTACCGCCGTAATTATTTCACAATTTTCGACCAAACATCAGATTTCAATGATTTCATGTGTTACGTTTACTTGAATCGTTGGTACATCTTCAAAAAACTGTCCTTTTATTTTAGAAAATAAAAGTCCATCGGTACCAGATCAAGAAAATATGAGAGAGAGGAAGGAGGTGGATTACTGGAATCTGATGTTTGACCAAAAATTGTGAAATAATCACAGCGATATAGGTTAGTGCATTATCGTGAAAGGGCAACCAATTTCCAGATGTGTTCAATTTTTTCTGACGTGTGCCATTCGCTTTATTTTGTAAGTTTCCATCGCATTTTTCCCAAAAAACAAAATTTGATACAAGCTTGTTGCTTCATCATAAAATTAAAACCGCACTTAAAAACACACAAAAAATGTTCTTACTTCCCACGTATTCATCCGATTCAAACAAAACTTGCACGATTGTATATAAGACTGTATATAAATAATTCCATTGACGGCTGATAGATGGCGTCACATGATTGTCCACAAAAAAAATCAGTCTTGGAACTTTTTAGATATACTATAATTCTATAAGGTCACACTTGATATCAAGAATAATTTTTATTAGTAACTTTTCTTTTTAAACATGGAGTCCAGCGGTATCTGGCTAACCAATTCAAGGATATTTTTAGGACTTTTTAAGAAAAAATCTTGGGTTTTCTAGATCGATTAATTTTCATTGATAATATTATGTTTTGTATTCAAGTTAGAATGCTGTATGACAAATGAATTTAAAAAATACAAATAGAACTTAGTATTATTTATTATTTTGTAAACAATATTAAACAAATGTTCAACACAAATAATAATTTTTTTGTTATAATCTATTTTATAATTTTAAATATTAAATTTAATTTTAGACATTATTAGTAACTTATCTTATTCCATCTTTAAGGGAGGGCTTATACCTAAACACAACCTTTCTTTTTAAATAATAACCTGATGTTATACCTATTTCTTTTGTATATAAAGAATAAATTATACATTAATTTTAAATCCATTCCTAATTATTAATTTTAAGACGATATAGTAAAATATGTTTAGTAAGATTTTTGATCCGAATAAGACCCAGTACTAATAAATAATAAGGCAGTAATAAGGCCCCACTTTTAAATTTATCACTTAAAAATGCATTTTATGTTTAGAATACATGCGTAAAAAGTGTCAGAAAGTACATAAAGAAGGGCTGAGAAATTAAAATCAGCAGTAACACATTTATTTAGTGTAACAAAAATTTGTGATCACTAAATGAGCGATTTTTATAAAAATTCACTGCAATGTTTTTTTAAATTATTTTATGGTTTATTACAACATATTATAATATTATTCAACTTCCTAACTATAGAAAAAAAATATATATATACTGACTTTTTGGAATAAATATACTTTTTTTTATAAATAATGTACTTATTAAATAAGGCCACTTATACGTTTATTGTTATGGCAATAGTCATTTACTTGTTGTGTGGTTTGCAACAAAGAGTAACGATTGTTAATACTACTAATTTTTGAAAAGCTAAAATTGCATTTAAATAACCAAGAATTTCCAGAAGTTAAAAAATTAATTACAGACCAAATTAAAGATAATTGTAATGTTTAACAGTAGAGTAGATTCTAAAAGATTTTGTTTTTATGATTAATAATCATTTAAAAGGAAATTTAGAAGACAATGTTTAGTTTGTTATTTTCAATTTATTTTTTATTCAGGCCTTATTAAAAATACAAGCAAAAAATGTCTTAATTAACTAAGAATGTCCTAATTTTGTTTATACAGAGTTTCTCGTAACGCTTTATAAACATTTCAGGGAGCAAAAAAGGTTGAAATTTGGAACTAAAAGTTCCTTTGCCAATTTTGGCTCAGATCATTATTTACCAAGTTATCAACTGTTAAAATTGATCAGATTGCGCTCAGCCGGAGCACCCAGAAGCGTAGTGTGCCGTGGGGCTCCTCGCGTTTACTGTAAACATTCTCCGGATTAAAATTTTATTCTAATTTATCATATTAATAAATAAAACAATCAATCAATCAATAAATGGTCAAATAAATAATCGAATAAACAGGTAACTGCGTAAAAATCAATTACAATTGGATATTTATCCAATTTTTGATTATTTTTTATTTTTATTTATTATTTATTTATTTGTTTAATTTAATTATTTAATTCATCTGTTCATTTAGTTACTTAATTTCCATGGCTAACCTCGTAGCGATGGAGAAAAATTAACTACGAGATTTTTGTCATGGTTATAAAAGATAGATAGAAATAATAGAAAAAACAATATCAAAATAAATTGTAGAATAAATAATTTGTTAAACAACTTTTTCCAAAGGTGTTTTGACATGTATCACACATAATTATTTCGTTTTATTGTCGTAGAAACCGATGAAGCTCCATTTTTATTTAAAATCAGTTTTTTAAGAAACTGTTTAATTCGTTTGAAAAGAAACTGTTTAACAAATTGCTTGTAAACAATTTATTTGATTATTTTTTATTAGCATCTTAATATTGGTATGTAACGTACAATTCTATCTTTTCTTTATAATTCGATCGACGTTATTAACGTACAATTCTATCTTTTTTTCTCACAATCACGTTATTATTTTAAATCAAAGTTAAAATTTACAAATACGTAATTAATTAAATTCTCAATTGTTACTTTTATCTTTTTGTTACAAAGTAAACAATTTTTTGTTAAATTTAATATACATATTTTATTATGTACCAAATGTTTGTTAATTGAATTCAAGATAAATACATATGTTAAAAAGTAACACAAATATTATGTAAAAAAAATCAACACAAAAAAAATATAGCAATGACATAATTTGGAAACAAATTGAAAACACATTTCTTCAATAAAATTAACATCAATAATGTCAACACGTGCCTTTTATTAATTTAGCTTAGAATTTACATTTCAAAGCTACATTAATTTAATATTATTTGTTCATTTATCTGTAAATGTTATTTTAGTTTTAAGAAATGTAAAATACTAAACACAAAGTATAATAATACAATTCTAACACAAAATATTCAAATAATACAGTTATAAAACGTTAAATTAATATTAATTTTACTGAAGAAATGTATTTCCACAATTTGTTTCCAATTTATGTCATTACTATATTTCCTTTGTGTTAATTTTTTACATAACATTTTTATTACTTTTTAACATATGTATTTATCTTGAATTCAATTAACAAAAAAACTTGGATGAACTGTTTGGTACATAATAAAATATGTATGTTAAACTTAACTATTAGAGTTACGACAGGGAACGTGGCGGAGGGAATGAAAGAATCACTCTGTAGAATGGGATTAATCACTCGTTTAATCCGGAAGCTCGATACAACGCGTGAATAGTAAAAGAAGGCGGGAGCGACGCACGAGACGGACGGAGAGTGAAAGCGCCTGCGCAGCGTAGCATGCGCGTTGGATCGTTAGAACGACTCCTCGTGTGAAGTCTGATCGTAGAGCGTAATCAAGTTTCGCCAACATTAACAAAAAATTGTTTACTGTGTAACAAAAAAATGAATATGACAATTGAGAATTTAAATAATTACGTATTTGTAAATTTTAACTTAGATTTAAAATAATAACGTGATTGTAAAAAAAAAAAAAAAATAGAAATGTACGTTAATAACGTTAATCGAATTATAAGGAAAAGATAAAATTGTACATACCAATATTAAGATGCTAACAAGAATTAATCAAAATAAATTGTTTACAAGCAATCTGTTAAACAGTTTCTCTTCAAACAAATTAAAAAGTTTCTTAAAAAACTGATTTTAAATAAAAACGGATAACTTCATCGGTTTCTACGACAATAAAACAAAATAATCATGTGTGATACATGTTAAAACACTTTTTGAAGAAGTTGTTTAACAAATTATATATTATACAATTTATTTTGATAACGCTTTTTTCAATAATCTTCTTTTATACCCATGACAAACATTTCGTAATTAATTTTTCCCCATCGCTACGAGGTTAGCCATGGAAATTAAGTAAGTGATTGAACAAACGGATTAAATAATTGAATTAAACAAACAAATAAATAAATAAATAAATAATAAGAACCAAAAATAATCAAAAATTGGATAAATTTTCAATTGTAATTTATTCTTACTCATTTACCTATTGATTTGATTATTTATCTACTCATTTATTAATTGATTGATTGATAATTTATTAATATGAAGAATTAGAATAAAATTTTAAAATCGGGAAAATGTTTACAGTAAGCGCGAGGAGCCCCACGGCATGCTACGCTTCTGGGCGCTTCGGCTGAACGCAATCTGATTGATCTACTTTAACCGTTAATAACTCAATAAATAATGATCTGAACCAAAATTGGCAAAAGAACTTTTAGTTCAAAATTTCATCCTCTTTCGCTTCTTGAAATATTTATGAAGCGTTACGGGACACCCTGTATATTTATATGCGTCAAAGTTAATTTATTTTTAGAACAAAGAAATGACGAAAATTCTATGTTAAAATTCCATGGGTAATTTTCCAGGATACAATAAATTCCAGAACAACTCCAGAATTCATTCAAGGCTCGCCGGATACCATGTTAAACTTCAGTTTGCAAAGATTTATTATTATAATTAGATAATGATTTAATAAATATCAGGCGAAGTAAATAACAAATTTTTTTATTAGAAGATATCTTCGAATTAGTTTTACAAAAGAGATAATTTTAAATTATTTTACACAACTAAAATATGCACAAAAATAAAAAGGACAAAGTACAACTTCATGCTAATAACGAAGAAAAATTTTATGATCACAATATATATATATATATATATATATATATATATATATATATATATATATACACACACATACAAATGCATTGATACATTCAAATATAAAATACTTACACTTCTTTTTATTTTTATAGAACAATCATATTATAACCTTGTTTTACATCAAATAATGTAAAATTTTATATATGCACATAATTTTATAATTTTCTCAATTAATGTAATTTTTTTTACATATTTACTTCTATAAATGTAAATATATATGTTTAAATATAAAAAAAATTTTTAATAACATAAAATTTTAAACAATATTTCTTTAAATTTTAATTTTTTTTTAGTTAAAATTATTTTTGGTTACATTCATATATGTAATACTCCTATATTGCTAGTTTCGTATTTTCACAATGAGAAGTACGAGTCCAATAAAAGAGAGATGCACGAATTCCAAAGATGAGCATGGACGGGCAAGCTTCATTATGCGCAGACGCGTCTATTGAGTGAGTGTGAGCGAGAGACAAAGCATTAGAAAATGAGACGGAAAAAACGCAAAACAGAGAAAAAATCCCGTGCCCGAATGTTTATTCGCAAGGTACCTCTGACGGATAAATGTTAATTAACAAATTATAATATTTGAAGAGAATGATTAAAATTGTAAATACAGGGTTTTCCATTTTAATTAACGTTCTAAAATATCTCGAGAATAAGATATGGAAAATGTAATCTTTTTAAATGGAAGCATTTTTGATCAAGCAAGTCATTATTACTGTTTTAAATGAAACAATCCTAAGATTTAATTTACATCGATTCCTCAGAATATTCATCGTAAAAAAGTTGTACGACTAAAATAAACAAAAATGGAATACAAAATATTTTATCCTTTAATCTAACGTATTTCAATATAAAATATCTCGTAAATATTTCTTCAAATCTTCATGAAATAAATCATCTCATCAGTAATCTTTTTCAGAAAAGAAAAATGATGGTACATAAGTAAACACATAAAAAACGTACATATTAGATCGGATCAAATTTACTGTGGAGACACGTATTCAACCTAACTGTATCGGTTACCGCGGTTATACGCGTAATATGACAGAATGTTGATTATAACTATGAACATATTGCCTAACGTTGTTTTAAAAAATGTAAACGCATGCGTACAAAGCTGCTGGACCGTTCGCAAGAGGCTATTATACGTGCAACATAATGTTTGGGTTGAGGGTCGACACTCTTAGCAATATAGAAGTATTACATATATGGTTATATTAAAATATAAATTAATAATACTTTTTTAAATAATCTTATTATATATTTAAAACAAAAATTTAAAAAGTTATTGTGTTTAATGTAATGTTCTTCAATCATAATTATTAATATATAATGTCATGATCAACATAAATCATTCAGTCAGTAACAACCTGCATTATTATCTACCATTTCACTGTGCTACTGCATTATATTTTTCCTTACACAACTTTACGTTATGTGATAAAAGCATTCGTGAAGACGACAAATGGATAATATTAAAATGTGGATAATTTTTCACATTGAAACGAGTAATACAAAAGGTACATATTGGAATATAATGCTAATTTTAAACAACATATAAATAATAAAGAACGCTACAAGCCATATAATCATAATTATATATTGTAGGAAAGAAAAAAGAAAACTCAACATATTAGTCAAATTTCAATTATGCCATACCTGGTCGCTGCATAACAGCGCTAAGGCCACTCCTTCTTCTTCTATCGCTATTTCCACTATTACTACTACTGCTGTTATTACTCCCATCTCCAGTTGCGGTACTGACAGCAACATTTAATGACTGAGCACATTGTACTAATCCTGAACTACCGCTCTGTAACTATTTATATATTTTTATTTAAAAATTTGCATTTATATGATAATACAAAATATTTTACATAATATGACTTAATAGTACATAAAAAGACTAGTACAAAGTAGAATGTATTCCAAAATAATCGTATGCAGAGTATCACCAGAAGATTTAAATGGTATCAAACATCCATTCAAGGGAAGAGTTTTTTTGGAAGTGATGAACGATACAGATTTATTTATTAGCTTGGACGCTCGCAAGGCGATAAAGTAAGAGAAAAAGTGGTAAATGAAGATGGAACGATCTAAAAATCGATTGAAATGTCCATTCTTTTGCTTCAAACTGTTTCTGCTAGACCAAGCATTTAATCATATTCTGCTCGATTACGAATTTTGTTGCTGCTTGTTAAACTCAGATCAAGTACACATATTTTTGCGGTTTCTAAGAATTCCCAAAATTTGAAGAGAATTGAAGTGACTCTTCCTAATTTTCTTAGAAGATAGTCTAACTAGCCTTCTAGATCAATTAAAATACAATACAAGGTATCGATCGTGTACTTTTCCCCTAGGACAAAAAGGTGAAGTGAAAAATTTCGCCTTTAAAGTTAATGGAGAATTTTTTCACTTTTCACCTTTCCGCCCTACGGAAAAAGTTACATGATCGATACCCTGGACCTGCAATAACAAGTTGGAAAATCAAAAGGGACTAGAACTAGAAAAATGACTCTTTAGGATTGGAGAAAAAAAACAAAGTTGTTTTCTAAATCTTCACGACAAAGTTGTTATTTCATTATAATGAAACTTTTCAAATATTCCTGCAGAAAATAGTTTAAGTGATTCTAATTAAGTGATCAAACAACAAAACTCGTTTAATCTAAAAATTAAAAACTTTGTGTTGAGTTAAAGTTATCTGACAAGTTTATTATTTTAAGGTGCTTCGTTATATTAAAACATCAGATGTATAGTAATAAATCCTCCAATAAGTTTTGCATAAATAATTTGACACAAGTATTTTCTTTTGCCTTTAGAAAAACGCATGATTCAATAACTCATCCGTTATCCCGGAATAAATATTTAATTTCATAAAACTTAAAAGCTCTGCTCTCAAAATACAAATGAATTTCCTTCTGTCCAATAATAATTAATGCACTAAAAAGTCCTTTGCGTGCAAAAATAAAACTTTATCGGTGACTAAAATTCGAGCACAACATAACAGAATACATCTTATCCTACCCACCGCTTCTGACTTACATATAACTTAGTATACTGTAATTGAGTAACTTTAAATAATTATCACTTAAAAACTATCATTTGAACAGAATATTGGTAAACAAAAAGTTTACTCTGTTTTGTTTGGTACAAATCTTCTGGTTTCTACATACAATTCTGAGACATCCCAGTAGAAATATAAAAATAATTTATATTCACTGTATATTTATATTTGCATTTATATTACATTTACTATTATAAGTTTCTATTAAAATTGTAATAATAAAATTGTATCTATATTTTTCATAAAAAATAAACAATTGTATAATTCAAATACAAATTGATTAAAAAAGTAAAGATTAAAATTAAAATGTAATAAGTATTACTTAATATTTTATACCCAATCAGTTTTATTTGATTCTTTATATTTTAATATAATTCTTTATATTTTATTGTTTATGTAAACTGATTTATACATTTGAATTATATCTAGTATTTACTTACCGGCTGTAATTGTTCCCTACTACCAGGTTGACTCCAGCCACCATCTTCATCATTATTAGTGTTACTATTGTGTTGTTGATGAAATATGTGAAGATTTGCTCCACCATCTGAAGCTCTTCTACCAAAGCCTCCGGCTGTAAATAAATGCAACATGTAATAACACATTTATAATAATTATATGCAAATTAAAACAATCAAAATTTTAAAGTACAATACACAGAAAAAATTTTCTGCTAAAATTTCTTAAAAATCATAATTAACATAAGACAATATAAACTTCAAAAAATTAGTAAAATCAAATTTTTAATCAACTTTTTAATAAAATTTAATCAAACTATTATTAATTAACTATTTTATAACATAAAATAATTGAAAGTAGAGAGATATTTAACCGTTACTGAAACAACACAACTTGAACAAGAATGCCTTCTACGGTCGCAGCTAGATCTTCGCTTATATTATTTATGTGATTTTATATACTTTCCTCAAATTTAATGAACTGCGCGCCAAATTGTTTTTTCAGTCATAACACAGCCCTACATTGAACAAGATTAAGGCTCCTGAGTACTCGTCGCGGCTATATTGAAGTCGTCAACAGCAAGAAATTGCGTGGAATGACACGTAATTTTGTCCGATGTGCCATTTCTAAATAAAACCAATTTGGATAAAACAGACAAATCAGATGGCCTTAAAACACTTCTAAATATCGGTCACAATTATCCTTTTTTCGCCTAGAAGTCAGTAAATAGTCGTAAAAAGCACGTAAAATGACGCCTATTCGAACAGAAAACACACGGATAGCTATTGAAAAGAGTAAAAAATGTTTTTATGTATAAAAATCAAAGAAACTTTACTCGCGATCCATTTTTACGAATTTGGTAAATACAAGACAAGTCACATTTTCACAATAAAACACATAATAACAAAATGACATGCACGACAACATCTCATCGTCAATTTGTCACGTTTCTATTAGTTCTAATTTTGTCCGCGATGGAATGTCGCTACCGTCAACGCAGAGTTCTCAGCTGAGGAGTCAGAAGCCTTAAGTAATATCACGTATTATTAAAATTGAAATTAATATTAACCCTTTCCTTCCTAAAAAATCGTAAAGAATTTATTTTATGACTGAATTTTTATTTATGACTGAAAAAACAATTCGGCGCGCATTTCATTGAATATGAGGAAAGTATATAATATGACATAAATAATATTAAACGCCCGAAAATTTAGCTGCGACCGTAGAAGGCATTCTTGTTTAAGTTGTAAAATAGTTGAGTTAAAGTTTACTAAATTTTATACTATAAAAGAGACTGATTAATAAAATTGTAGTAAATTTGATTATATTTTAAAATTTAATAAAATTTCATTTAGTAAAAAATTTCAAATTTTAGTAAAAGTTAACTAAACGTTAGTAAAAATTAGGGTTACAAAATAACGTGTTACTTATAAAATCGTTATCGTTACAATTAGTTTTTTTTTTTCAAAATAAGTAGCGACGTTACATTTCCTTATTTGTAACGTTAATAGTAACGCAGTAATATTTGATCAGTAACGATTTGAATCGTTACTTGTAACGTACTTTGTACGATTTCTAACATCGTGATGATTGAGAATAATATTGTAAGTCATGCGCAAAAACTATAGGTACATGTGTAACATATAACCAGTATATTATGATATTTAAGAGATATGTATAGCATTAGCTCAATACTCGTTATCTCTCTTCAATATTAAACACAATAATCAAAATGCAACGACTCCAGCGTTCTCTTGATTCTTGTTTTATATTATAAATTGAATATTATATAATGACAAACATTATGACTTTAACCCTTAAACACAACGATCCTGTAAAATATGGAAACACATTTTCGGGTCTGGAAGACTTTTTCAAATTTTAGAAGCTATAACTTTGATTACAATCAATATTTTTCTGCAATTTTTTTTTTTTTTATGAAAGTTCAGAATCTCAAGAGTGTGACTGCACAATCGGCATTACCAAAAAATAATTAATTGTGAAGTTATAAAGGAAAAACCATTAAGTAAAAATAAGAAATTGATCAAATATCCACTTTTTCTTCAAAAAATCATCTTTGCAACAAAAAATTTTTAAGGACTTTCAAATACGGCGTTTTAAAGCTATAGAGTCACACTTTCAAAATAAAATTTGGCAAAGTTATTCCTTTTAAAAAGTATAATTATGTAACATGGAGAATATGAGATATTTTTGGGCATCTAAAAATCAACTTTTTAAAAAAAATCATATCTTTGTAACAAAAAACTTTTAAGGACTTTACAATACGACGTTTTAAAGATAAAGATTCATACTTTCAAAAAAAAAATTATATCATTATCATTTCTATTAAAAAATGTACTTATATAACAAGGCGAATATAAGGTATTTTTGATTAAATCGTGTCTAAAATTGAAAATTGATGTGTTTCATGATATATTTCAGAAAAACTTTTCTAGAGCATTTTATAGTATTCCAACTTTAGACAGAGTATATGCGAATAACATCCGCAAATCGACCTGTTCGAACGTATTTTGTCCAGCTTTTTTATGTAAAATACAAAAAAAGTTTCATTTACACACTATATAGGTCGCATTGACTCTAACAAAACTTTGCTGCCGTGCCGTTCGAATTCTAGTTGACCAAAAAAGTTGATCAGCCATATCAATCAAAAGAGATTTCAAATTTTTTTTTAACGTCCAGGTTCGAACTTCCTATCTTCCGTCTTTACACAGCAAGCGTTCGAAACCTCATATGGGGTCTCTCAGACCCACTTACGTGTTTAAAGGTTAATCTCATCATCTTTAGTGCACTAATAAAAACATTGGTAATACAAACAATGTGAATTGTTAATCATAGACAATAAATAAAATACAATTCGAGTCATCTTTATGGGCTTATAAAAAAATTGATAATATGAACAAAATAAGTTGTTAATCATAGTCAAGTAAATCAAACGCAGTTTAAAACTTTTCTCATACAAATCAAACAGCTAAAGATGATATTGTCATAAATTGTAAAATTGCAATCATGTTGGAATTATATTTGACAACTTATAGCAAAATGATTTTTAGCTATATGCGTATTTCAATTGAAGACTTTTATACTGTATAGATTTTTAAGAAGTAACTATGACTCGTTAATTTTTAAGTAATGGTAAGGATAACAAGTTACTTTTTAAAATTAGTATAAAAATAACGGTAACAAGTTACTTTTATAAAGTAACTCTGTCTACTAAAAATAAAACTCTTCAAATCAATAGTTGTTTCACAACTATTGATTTGAACTGCGTTCGGAAACACTTGTGTACCACTAATACACACCAGCCGTTTAGAAAATTTATGTGTACTTGGTGGGCATTCGGATGAAATCATTCAGAAACGTAGAGAATCACACCTAATATCACCAAATCATCTATCAAAAAAGCAAGAGGAGTTGGTGTGAGCCGGTGTTACCATTTCATTCAAAAACACTCAACAGCTGAGGGCACACGATACTCTCACTATTTATTTACTAACGTCAACGAAGTACATCAACGAGTGATGTTTCCAAATGCAGACTTGAAGGGTAAATTCCAAGAAAAAATTCTCTCCATGTAGTTTCTCTTTAATTTGGTTTCTCTAATTTTTCTACATATACTTTCAAAAGAAAAAGATGTTTGTATCGTCATAAAATTTTGTCTTTTTTTCTTTTTTTTAAAGTAAACAAGGTTATCCAAATCAAAACTAAGACTGTTTTTAGAACGTTCATTGTAATTTAAAATCATTTATATATTTGTCGAATTTAAGCGTGGTTGAAGCTGTGACAATAAATACTGTAAATAATCAAATAAAATGATAATTGAAAAAATAAAATATTTAAATATTGAAAATATTTACAAAATTATTTTAGCCGATTATAAATTGAAAGTTATAAAAACTAAAATAATAAAAAAATTCAGAATAACACTGAATATTATTTAACAAAGCTTAAATAAATAATTTATTATTTTATCAAAAATTATTTTTAAAAAATGCAACAAAATGAAACTTACTGGCGCCCATAACAGGAGGTGGCTTCAACAAATGTTGATCCTTTATTTGGAAATTTTGTGGTGGTTGATGTTGAACTAAGGGAAGATTTAATGGTAAATTGGTATGTGGTAAAACTTGAGGATCCATATTACACTGGAGAATAGGAAGAGGCCGTAAAGTTTGATAGCCTGACATGTGATTGTAAGGATATGATGAAGGAGATTGATGCACCGCATCACCAGGTCCAACTGTATGTCTTCTTGTTGTATGATAAGGTGTTCCAGATGGCAAATAAAGACCACTTTTTTCTTCTGTTTCTGCTTCAGCTTCACCAAACTGCCAAAAACAATATAACCATATAATCCTCCGCAGAGTAATAAACTTAGGTCATATTGAGGATTTTTATAATTTTGCTCTGTTTCAAATTTGTCTCAAATTCTGATATATAAAAAAAATAATAAAATAAAAACCGTTTTGATTCAAATAATTGTACAATCATATTCTTAAATATTAAAAGATTAAATCAGAACTTTTTTTAGATCTTTTAAAGACTAAAAACTCTTTGAAAAATACAACAATTACCATGATTTGCAAATTTGTAGAGATGCTTGTAAGTATAAAAATTATTAAATTGAATAGCAATTTAATTTGTGATATTACATTTCTTGTTTTACTAAACGACTGCGTTTTAAAAGCTGGCAAATATACAGCGCGTAATTCAGAGAAATTTATAAATATATATAAATTAATTTCGAAAATTATTATTGAGTACACTAAAATTCGCATTCAACCAATTAACCACTTTTTTCAATTTAAGTGTTGATACACTTCCCGGTCATAATAAATTATTAGAACACATGTGATTTTATATTTTCAATTATGAGTCGGTAGGCCGCCAAAAATTTATTAGCAAACTGCAGGTTGCGCTCCACTGGTACAATACATGTTATTCGTTAAGATCACTCGTCCATGAAGTAACTTTTTATAAATAACTACAACTTTTAAATAAAACATAAATAAAAATTTTGTGCATTATACTTCCATAATGTGCTCTTCGGTTATGCAATTTATTGCGCGAATCAAATATGTATTTGGAAATACATAAAAATGAAGTATCTAGCAAGAGAAACCGCTAACTAGGAAACGCAAATCATCATAGTCAAACCTTAATAGCCTGTAAGAAAAAAACTTTCTCAGTACACACGTAAAATATTAGGTCTAGTTGACCAACCATTTAATAAAATTATTAAATAACTGACCATCTATACTTAATATTGTATGTGTATACAGGCTTTCTTTTACAAGTTATTAAGGTCTGATTTGCTTTTCCCAGCCGGCAGCTTTTCCTTGTATTTCTTGTTAAAAAAACAATATAAATTACCTTCTCTAACTGATGCGCACCATCTGGCAAATAATCACCTGGTATACTTTGGATACTGGGTAAATTAGGCATTGTTGGTTCTAATCGATCAACAAGTAAATTATATATAGCTGATACATGGTCGAAAGCATTTCCTTTAATAGTTTGTAATAACGTATCTGCGCTGAGTCCAGGCAATCTTAACATATTTTCTATTACTAATTGATTTAATGGTGGTGGTACGCTTACATCAGGACTACACCTAAAAATATAGAGAAAGATAAAATTAAAAGAACGATTAAAACAAATAGAAAAAATAAAAAAGATTTAAAATATTCTTTTTAATACAATTAGCAGATAATTATATATTGTATTGCAAAAAAATATACATAAATATTTACAAATTTAAGATGAAAAATCATCTAAATCTTGGTTTTTCATAAAAATATGAAAATTGTATACAAGTATCTTCTGCTGAAGAGTTACAATTGATTATCAAAATTAGATATCAAAGTTAAATGTCAAATCTATTTAGAATATACAATTGGAAATAATAATCATCTGATTTCAATCTATTGAAGTCTTTTAAAGACTGACAAGAAGTTTCAATCAGTTGCATTTATTAATTATTTGCAACTAGTAGTTAATTGTTTAAAGTTTTTAATTATTTTGATTACTTTGCTTCGTGTTAATTTAAAACAAATTTGTCGATAGCAAAAGATATCAGACTAATTTTAATTATTTTTGTTTCTAATTACTTATGTTGTATTTGTAATATTAATCTAAACTTAACTGACAATTAATCATTTCAGCACGTAATTAAAAATATGTACAATTTGTAATTATAAATTAACAAATATGCACATTCAAATAGATTACATTTTTCAGATATTAGAATCAGATATTCAAATCATTCAGATAGTTCAAACATCTGTATTTGAAAAACAATTAAGTAATTAATTCAGGACTTTCGATATTTAAAACAATTAATAATTGAAAACTAGATTAATAGAGTCACACACAGCGCGGGTAAAAGTACGCAATCGTATTAATATTATACAGAACGAACGTTTTGACTCGCTTTGGAGTCATCTTCGTTCTATATAATATTAATACGATTGCGGACTTGGTTAGGTGGTGCGATGGCGTGTGGATGGAGATAGAGCAAGGCTGGAATCCTGAGTGAC
Organism: Solenopsis invicta; assembly: GCF_016802725.1. Taxonomy (NCBI): domain Eukaryota; kingdom Metazoa; phylum Arthropoda; class Insecta; order Hymenoptera; family Formicidae; genus Solenopsis; species Solenopsis invicta. The sequence continues at coordinate 21,994,712 of NC_052671.1, forward strand.
TTGGTATACGAAGAAGGAGAGAACTCAGATCACCGGCCGTTGGAGATTGAAGTTATAAAGCATAAAGGATGAAGAAAGAAGTATAGGAAGAAAACGGAGAAAAATAAAATAGAATAAATATATAGGACAAGGAGGAGACAGAGGTGTAAACAGAGAGGAAAGAGAAACTGGAATTTTAGTAAGAATTGGAAGAAAAGGTGGCTGTTGGATTGTTAAAGGACAAACGGAACCGGATCTTTTGCCTTTAAAGACTGAGTTTACAAAGGTTGAAGAAGGATTGTATGGAACAAGACAGCAGAAGTGGATGCAGAAAAGACAGGAATGCACCGTGAATCTCCTTTGCAGCAACAAGTTCACATTGTGAGTAATTCTTGTCACGTTGTATCAGAATGATTCTATAAAGTGCGTGATTTCTGCATTTCTGCGTGGGGATACTAAGTAATCTCCGGGAAGCTGGGTGAAAAGGAGGCTAAAAAGGTTATTAAAGATGTTTGGAAAAGAAGCAGGAAAAAGAAAAGAGAAAAAAGGAAGGTGAAAAAAAATCAAGAAGAAGAAAGGGAAGAACCAAAGAATGGAGATACAAAGAAAGAAAGAATTGTGAGGATACGCGAAAGAAGATTGTAAATTAGGCTATAAGGTGGAAAGAGATTTAGGCATAGATATAGGTATAGGTGCGGTGCGGTGCGGTGCGGGGATTCGTTTGAGTGGACAAGTTTGCTGTGTTACAGTGTTTGTTTGCCTGGGTGGATTGTTGCGCAGTACTCTACTAAGGATAGGTAAAAAAATAAGTATAGGTAGATACAGTTAGCACCGGTATGTAAAGATATAGATGAATGAATGTATAAGAATCAACTGCAAACCAAGTCCCTCTCTTTTGTATGCGTAAATACATTCTATTTTATTAATATACAATTGCGCACTTTTACCTGCGCTAACTCTCATTAGCGTAAATTTCAATTACTAATCTGTATTTGGATAACTATGGATAATTTTGTGAATTAATTACTTTGAATACCAATGTATTAATAAATCTAGATTGCATTTATAGCTTTATTGTAAATTAAACATTTAAATAATTATCAATAAGGTACAATTAACAAAATGCTGCTAATAAAAAAAATCAGTTATTACACTTACCATTTATAGTCAATGTTCATGAAAATATTTATAAATTTACAAAAACAAAAAGTAATAATAATTGATAAAATATAACTATACATTTACAATAATATACATTTATAAAAAGTTCTATTCATAAATACAATTTACTCAAGGTGTAAAAGTAATTTTAAAATTGTGACAAGTAATTTGAAGAAAAATTTAATTGTATTATTTCCTGTTTTTAAACAAATTTAATACTAGTCATCATGTTTTACGTAATCATTGACACTAAATAAAATATTATATATTAATATAATAACTTTATCGTTATATTCGATCATCTACATCATCGTTATATACCATTTATAGACATATTGTTGAAGTTTGAAGCGTTCTTGAAGCGAAAATAAAAATATGTTTTGTTTCAAACATATAAGCACGAATATAATCTCTGAAGATTACAAAAGGATAATAAAAAACAATATATTAATATTTGAAGTCCGTGCCTTGTTCAGCCGGAAGTAGCAACGTACAGAAGCAAATCTGCGATTAAAAATTTCCATCTGTTTTTCCTGCGTTATGTGCCAAAATTTAAAAAAGTAAGAGCAAGCTTTAAGGCCTCTAAAAGTAAGAAAAAAATAATTTGTTGAAATATGACATCCGGAAGTGCCCCGTTTAGCCGAAAGCAACGTACGCAAGCAAATCTAAGATTAAAAATTTCTATTTGTCTTTCCTGCATTATGTGCCAAAATTTAAAAGAGTGAGGACAAGCTTTAAAGCCTCTAAAAGTAAGAAAAAACCTACTACATTGACATACTTTATTATTGATTGAATTATAATGAAAATAAAAATCGAGAAATCGCCAATAATATACACAGCAATTCTGAGTAAACAAACAAAATTTCTATTGTAAATTTTATATATTTTATAACTCCTTACTCGTATAATACTATTACTTTCAGAACTGCAATAACACTTAAAAATGAACCAAAATAGTATCAAAATATTACTATTACTTTCAGTACTGCAATAACACTTAAAAATGGACCAAAATAGTATCAAAATATTAAATTGGTAATCAACTTAATAATACTAATACTCACTAAAGTTTACAAAATCCTCCTTCTTCCAATTCCAAAATAATATAAAGAATTAGCTAAGAAAAATATTACAACTATACATCGAACTTCAATAAATAACTTATCCTGTTTTAAATAAATTTTTTTTTCATAAACCTTACAGATTTATGAAATACAGGTTTATACACTTTCATAAATCTTGTTCCTACCCTCTTATATTTTGGCACAAAACAAAGGAAAAAGAAATAAAAATTTTTAATCGCACGTTTGCTAGTATACATTACTACTTCCGGCTGAACGGGGTACTTCCGGAGCTCGTATTTTAATAACAAATTATATTTTTTTACTTTTAGAGTCTTGCAGCTTGTCCTCACTCTTTTAAATTTTGGCACATAACGCAAGAAAGACAGATGGAAATTTTTAATCACAAATTTGCTTGCGCACGTTGCTACTTCCGGTTGAAAGGGGCTCTTCCGGAGCTCGTATTTCGACAAATTTTTTTTGTTTTGTTTCAGAAAACTTAAATCTTTTTCTCATTCTCTTACATTTTGGTACAATACGCAGGAAAGAGAAATAAGAATTTTTAATTGCACGTTTGCTAGTTCTACGTTTCTACTTTCAGCTGAACGAGACACTTCCAAAGCTCGTATCTCAACAAAGTTTTTTTTATTTTCAGAGGACTTAAAGCTTGTTCTCATTCTCTTACATTTTGACACAAGACGCAGAAAAGAGGGATAGAAATTTTTAATCGCACGTTTGCTAATATACGTTATTACTTCCGCCTGAGCGGAGTACTTACGGAGCTCGTATCTTAACAATTATTTTTTCTTTACTTTTAGAGGCCTTGAAGCTTGTCCTTACTTTTTTAAATTTTGGCACATAACGCAGGAAAGACAAATGAAAATTTTTAATCTCAGATTTTATTGCGTACGTTGCTACTTCTTGCTGAACGGGGCTCTTCCGGGCGTCATATTTCAACAAATTATTTTTTTCTTACTTTTAGAGGCTTTAATACTTGTCCTCACTCTTTTAGATTTTGGCGTGTAACGCAAAAAAGACAGATGGAAATTTTTAATCACAAATTTGCTTGCGCACGTTGCTACTTCCGGTTGAAAGGCGCACTTCCGAAGCTCGTATCTCGACAAATTTTTTTTTTGTTTCAGAAAACTTAAATCTTTTTCTCATTCTCTTACATTTTGGTACAAAACGCAGGAAAGAAAGATAGGAATTTTTAATTGCACGTTTGCTAGTTCTACGTTTCTACTTCCGGCTGAACGGGGCACTTCCGGAGCTCGTATCTCAACAAATTTTTTTTTTATAATACTTTCAGAAGACTTAAGAGCTTGTTCTCATTCTCTTACATTTTGGTACAAAACACAAGAAAGAAGGATAGAAATTTTTAATCGCACGTTTGCTAGTATACGTTACTACTTTCGGTTGAACAGGCTTCAAAGCTACATATATTGTTTAAATGTATTGATTATTAAGATAACAAATAATATATAATTTATGTGTAATAATACATACCCTCCAGGTTCTAATTCTATTACTCCATCTTCACTCATCCATGAATGAGATAAGATTTGTGAAATACTTAAACGCCGCTCTGGTTCTACTACCAACATGTGTCTAATCAATTTTTCACAATCTAAAATAATAAAAATGTTATTAAAATTACATAACTTGTGTATTTAATTATATAACTGTATACATATTAAATATTTTTGAAGTAGAGAAAATATATAAATGTTAAATAAAGCTGTTCACAGACAATTCCCGCCAATATTTACTCTTATCATAAATTCTGTCAATAAAATTCTAAATAAAATACAACTAATTCAAAACATTAATTTATCAGAATTGTTAATCATGACAATAAAATAGAATAAATGCTTAGCTTATATTCTATTGCTGTTTATATAATAAAATAATATTTTTACTAAAAAACATAATTTAATTAAAGTAGAAAGATCTTCGACCGTTCATGTAACATACAAATCTAAACAAGAACGCCTTTCACGGTCGTAGCTGGATCTTGGTGCTTTTGTATTTACTTGTGTGATTTTATATACTTTCTCAGATTCAACACAAACTGCGCGCCGTTACTTTCGGTCGTAACACAGCTATAATCGAACAAGACTGTGGAAGGCGTTCTTGTTTAGATTTGTATGTTACATGAACGGTTGAATATCTTTCTACTTTAAATCACGCGGCCATCAAATGCGTTCTAACTCATATCCGATTATTGCAAGAAATATCATCACAGCCTCAGTGGTTGAGTTGGTTAAGACAACCGTACCGGAGATTCGGGAAGTCCCAGGTTCGAACCCTGGCTGAGGTAATATTTTTCGCAATAAATTCTTTAGTTTTTTCAGAGGGGAAAAGGTTAATATTTGATGCTAGTGAACATCATGTATTATTAATTTGAATTTAATAATAAATGTGATATTACTGACTCTTGTTCGATTATAGCTGTGTTACGACGAAAGTAACGGTGCGTAGTTTGTGTTGAATCTGAGAAAGTATATAAAAATATATAAAAATCACACAAGTAAATACAAAAGCACCAAGATCCAGCTACGATCGTGGAAGACATTCTTGTTTAGATAATTAAATTACATTATTCAAAAGAGCGGATTAAACTGAATAAAATACATTTTGTAATTTTTACAATAGTAAGAAGAAATTAATTTATAAAGATCTGTAATTCGCTACAAACGTTTACAGTTGCTACACTAACAAGAAGATGCTACAAATTGTAAAACACGGAATCAAATAAGCTTTAGTTTATTTAAAAGGGGGAAGCGAGGAAATAAAAAGTGTCAGAGCGTTTGAGTGCATGGGTTTTTGTTTGAGAAAAATTTGCATGTAAAGTTTGGCATTCGCCGCGCGGTGCGCTCAGTACTATTGCGCGGTAGATTAAAGCGTGAAGCGCGGTGACTGAAAAGACTAAGGTACGCGCCTTCTATTTTGTCCTTGGTGGCTGCGTGTGTTCGAAACCTCGCAGTGCCAATTTTTTTTTTTTTTTCAATAATAGCTACATTTATCAATTGTAATTAATTTTTATTGTTCTTAACAAGATATATATTGTTATATGAAACAAAATGTAATAATCAGAAAGTTTGCATATTTAAACAAGTTTATTTATTTATTTTTATTCATTATACAATTCTGACATTAGTGTACAATGTTGTAGGTAAAAATTTACGTAAAAGTATTGGAAACACAAAGTGACTGTACACCATAAACATTGTATAAAAGAATAATGTGTTTTATAAGAACATTTAATATTATGTAAATTTACAGGAAAACATACTTGATTCACATTACTAAAAATTTTACGCTCATGTGTTAACTTTGACGCGTACCAAGCAAATTGTAGCATATTTTTAAATTTCGGCACAGATAATAAATAGTGTTAACAATTGAATTCTGATTCCATCATATCACGTATTCAATTCTGTTCTTTCTCTGCCAACAATAATATCAAGACAATGTATAGCAATGTCAAAATTGTATAATGAATGAAAATAAATAAATAAACTTGAATAAATATGCAAACTTTCCGATTATTACATTTTGTTACATATAACAAATAATATATAACATTAATATCTTGCTAAGAATAATAAAAATTAATTACAATTGATAAATGTAGCTACTATTGAAAAAAAAAATTCGCACTGCGAGGTTTCAAACACACGCGGCCACCGAAGACAAAATAGAAGGCGCGCATCTTAGTCTCCTCAGCCACCACGCTTCATGCTTTAACCTATCGCGCACTAACGCAACGTACTTAACGCACCGCGCAGCGAATGCCAAACCTCACAAGCAAATTTCTCTAAAACAAAGGTTCATGCACTCAAACGCTCTGACACTTTTTACCCTCGATCTCTCCTTTCGAATAAACTAAGGCTTATCTGATTCCGTGTTTTACAATTCGTAGCATCTCCTTGTAAGAAAAATGCTCTGATTATATCAGCGTGTAGTAAAGTTTATTTTGTAAGAAACAAACAGAATTTCTGAACATGACTGGACTTGATATGTTATAACAAGAACGTTTGATAGACTTAATTATAAGAATTCGGTTGCCATTTTTTGTTGAATCTATAAAACTACATTATAGCTTTATGTGACACCGCTAACAAATGGACGCGAAGAAATTATATCTCTTATAAGTAATAAAAATCACACAGGATAAAACACATTATGAAATTTTTCACAGATCTAATAAATTTAAAATTTCTTCTTTCGTGAATGTGTATATCCCAAATTGCGTTCAGAGACAAAAGTGAATGAGAAATATATTTGTACAGAACAATTTTAAATGTGCACAGAAATTAATTCAGATTAATCAATGTTCGCCGTTATCTATGTAAAATTAGATTATCTAAATAATTATTTAGATGGAAAAATAATTTCATCTTATCTTTAGCAAGATTATTACAAAGTATAGATATTATTTATATTTATATTATTTATATTTTATATATACATTATATACGAGTATATTATTTATATTTTTACCTCAGACAAAAGAAGTGATATAATTTTTCGAATTATCTCAGTTAACATGAACAACAAAATGAAGAATTATTAGCTCCAATCTCCAAGTTATACGTCATCCTAACAAAATTTTTTAAAGTGATAACAAATTGTACACACCAGAAAATAATAGCGCATTGCAACAATTAGCCCACAATTATGATTCGGAAACATTTACAAAAAACTTTATTAGTCATATTAAAAATTGTATATTCTATACTCTATATTTTTCTTAATTTTTATTTACATATTGATTTAAATCAAAAAAGGAAAATTTTATCAGATTAAAATATTTGAAGAATTCTTATTTTTAAGACAGATTTATAAATAAGAATATAAATATATTACTTTTATGTCCTAAATTGTTTTGTTATCAGCGGTATAATCTTAAAATTATCTGGATAAAACAATATATAATTTTATCTTTCATTTAGATAATTTTAAAATTAAATCAAATAAAATGCGTCTATATGTATCTTATTTTTCATCTAGATGCTTTTAAGTTATTTAAGCGCAACACTGTTAATTCATGGAGGTTATATATGTCAAAGTTTATATAATATAAATGGCATTTAATCCGTTGTGGTTACACCTCCAAAAAATAACGTAATGGTTACACGGGTCCAGTTGACCCGACGCAAAAAAACAGTTGCCATTTGCGTTCCTTTTGATGAATCGACTCAAATCCTTCACGAAAATGAAGTTTAAGACTTCTTCGTAATCAAATCATTTATGTATCCTTTATTAAATTTTTTAATACCAGGTGTTTTTTCCGGCTTCACTAAGAGATGGCGCCAGCGAAAAGTATGCAGCGTATTAATTTGACACATACATCATTTTGTTCGTCTGACATAGAACTACAAACACACACAAGTTGAATCTGCCAAAAACTAGCGTCTTTGTTTTATTGTTCAGTGATCATGTCGAGTTTTGTGTCTGAAAAACAACATTTGCGGCACGCATTGTTTTTTTATTTAATCAAAAGAAAAAGGCTGTTAAAAGTCATCGTTTGCTAGTAGAAACATATGGTGAACACGCTCCATCGATTAGAACATGTGAGACATGGTTTCGATAATTTAAAAGTGGTGATTTCAATGTGAAAGACAGTGAGCACTCTGGTAGACCACAAAAATGCGAAGACGAGCAATTGCAGGAATTGTTGGATGATGACCCAACTCAAACTCAACGGCAATTAGCAGAAGCATTATATGTATCACAAGAAACAATTAGCAGACGTTTACGAGCAATGGGAAAGATCAATAAACTCGGTAAATGGGTCCCACACAATTTGAATGAACGTCAAATGGAAAATTGCAAAGTCACTTGTGAAATACTGCTTCAACGCCACGAAAGGAAATCATTTTTGTATCGAATTGTGACGGGTGACGAAAAATGGATTTATTTTAAAAACTCGAAGCGGAAAAAATCGCAGCTTTCACCTGGCAAAGCCGGTCCACCAACACCAAGGCCAAATCGCTTCGGCAAGAAGACCAGGCTCTGTGTCTGGTGGGACCAGAGCGGTATTGTGTATTATGAACTCTTGAAGCCCGGCGAAACCGTTAATACACAACGCTATCGCCAACAAATGATTAATTTAAACCACGCATTAATCGAAAGACGACCGGAATGGGCCAGAAGACATGGCAAAGTGATTACACGACAATGCGCCGTCTCACACAGCAAAACCAGTGAAAGACACCTTAAAATCTCTTGGATGGGACATCCTTCCGCACCCGCCGTACTCCCCAGACCTGGCGTCATCTGACTATCACCTCTTCGCATCAATGGGGCACGCGCTCGCAGAGCAGCACTTCAGCAATTTCGAGGAAGTTGGAAAATGGCTCGACAAATGGTTTGCCGCAAAAGACAAGTTTTTCTGGCATGGTATTCATAAATTACCTGAAAGATGGGCGAAATGTGTAGAAGCCGATGGCCAATATTTTGAATAAAAAAAAATTAATTTCCCTTGAAAATTACGAGTTTTTTTTTCCAAAAAACCGGAAAAAATTTATGCATACACCTGGTATTGAAACGACACGAGGAAAAAAAATTTTGAAAAATGCCATTTTGTACTAAAAAATTCCTGAAAATTCTAATTTTTGAGTAAAATCGAAGTTATTACCGAAGTTATTACTCCAGAAGTAGTATACTTTTAAGGAAAAAATAGTATTATTCGAGCTTTTCAAAAAGTATATTTATTTTGAAGATTAAAGTTGGTAATTGTAATGAAAATCACGAAATGACATAAATCAATGTTGAAGGAGTAAAATAATGTGAAGAAATTTTTTTTGTGTCAAAAACTATATATATATATATATATAAATAACTATATATGGCCTTGGGTCATCTAGACCCAGTGTAACCACAACGGGTTAAAAATCATCACAGAAACACCAATACTTGTATCTTTTACAAAAATTATGTGCACGTTAGCTAATAGACATATACCACATATATATTCTAAATAAATTTAACATTAACAATAACTTAAATTTAATATTATTATCAAAAAATTCTAAAAGCTATACTGTCAAAATATATATCACTCATGTATTTTCATGTTTACAAATTTCTTGTTAATTATTGCGAAAGTCGCAAAACAGTAGGAAAACTACGGTATTTATACTGTGTGTAAATTTATGCCTCAAAAGTAAAAAAAAATAAAAGGAGTGGAGATAACTTGTAAACACCACTCTGTTACATGCCTTTACGTTGTAATAGTTTTATGTCTTTATATTATATTAACATTATGTTGTATTGTTTTAGTTTTTTATTCTTAATATTAACAAAACCATGGTAAACTAAATCAATATTTGTCAATATTATGAGAAATGTAGAAATATAGAGTGTCAGGAAACCAAAATTTATACTCTCGTGGGTTGATAGAGTAAGTCATACTGAGAGAAAAAGTCTTTTACCATTTTTCATTATTCGCAATAGTTATCGAAATAAAAATTAGTAAAGTTCGTTAAATGAGCGCGTATTTTCCCTACCCACCGCATGCAGGGACCGTCGATCGCATAGCTGAGCAGTCGCGGCGGGTGGCGTGGTAAAGAGAGAGTAGCATTGTCTATCGGCCAGCGCGATGGCTGCCACACACACGCAAAACCGTGCACGCACGTGGCTCTTGGTAGCACGGAGATCAGGAAGCGGGCAGAAGGTGGTGGGGCGCGCTTCGATCGTACATCTTCCTCGCTTGACACTCGGTCGAGAGAGAAAGCACGATACGCGTCATGATATGAAGAAATACGCTGTCATCTGCTTTAAACTATGTGAGCGATATACGGAATACTACTGTATTTGGTTGCACTATTTTAATTTTTAATTGCATAAAGAAATTTACTCGGATTCAAAGATTCATTTAAAAAATAATGTAAATAGAATTACAATTCTTTCAGTAATAAATTAAAATTATGTCATCACGGCAATAGCTTCTATTTATGAGACTATTATTGTATGTGGGGACATAATTTTAATTAATTAATGAAACTCGTAAATCTCTTTAAACAGTTACTTTTTAAAATAATATGTATTAGAAAATTATTTTAATTCAATAAATTTATAAAAATATTAACATTATGTGGCAAGCCAGATTACTTTGTAATTGGTATAAAAGACAATACTCTGAGAGTAAATCCAGACTCTTATAAAAAAGTATTACTGTCGAAAAAATTACACATAAAAAAATCACACACAGAACTTGCTATTATCTATGATCTTTTTTAGATTGGCAATAATACGGCAGTAATCATTCACTCTCAGAGTATTGTGTTTTATACCAATTATAAAGTAAACTGGCTTGCCAAATAATGTTAACATTTTTATAAATTTATTGAATTAAAATTATTTTCTAATACATATTATTTTAAAAACTGTTTAAAGAGATTTATAAGTTTCATTAATTAATTAAAATTATGTCTCGACATACAGTAATAATCCGATAAATTAAAGCTATATTGCCGTGATGACATAATTTTAATTTATTACTAAGAGAATCGCAATTCTATTTACATTACTTTTTAAATAAATCTTCGAATCCGAGTAAATTTCTTTATGCAATTAAAAATTAAAGCAGTGCGCAATCAAATATCGTAGTATCCCATATACTGCTCGCAAAGCTTAAAGCAGATGACACCGTATTTCTCCATACCATGACGCCATATCATGCTTTCTCTCTCGAATGAGTGTCAAGTGAGGAAGATGCACGATCAAAGCGCGCCCCATCACCTTCTGCTCGTTTCCCGATCTCCTCTGTGCTACCAAGAGCCACGTGCGTGCGCGACTTCGCGTGTGGCAGCCATCGCGCTGGCCGGTAGACAATGCTACTCTCTCCTTACCGCGCTACCCGCCGCGACTGCTCAGCTTGGCGATCGACGGGCGGTCCCTGCGTACGGTGGGTAGGGAAAATACGCGCTCATTTGACGAACTTTACTAATTTTTGTTTCAATAACTATTGTAAATAATGAAAAATGGTACAGGACTTTTCTTCTCAGTATGACTTGCTCTATTAAGCCACGAGAGCATAAGTTTTGGTTTTCTGACATCCTGTATATTACAATTTACATAAAATAATTATTCTCTCTATAAGAAGTGTAAAAGGTTTATTGGTTATTTCAAGATACATAAGTGTAGGGAGGTAGTAAAGGATGGAATACACAAAAATACAAGTGCTTAATTCTTATATTCTTTGTAAGAAAATATTTTGTGTTTCTAACTTTTTTAGTAGTAGAGAGTATAAAGTTTTTATTAGTATAATTTATTTTCCTTAAACATAACAAATAATACTTAACAAATTAAATTTTTGATCGGTAAAGCGTATACAGGGTGTTTCTTAAAAAGCGCCCACCAATTATATAGTGATATTCCTTGATAAAAACTGAGTCGAAAAGTCCTGAACCATTTTTTTTCTATAATGCTTAATAAAGCAGTAATTATTGACTAAAGCTAATCCAATCTTAAACAAACATATGATGAAGTTGCAAAGGTAACTGGCAACATAGCGGCATATATATATATATATATATATATAACATAAATAAACTTCTTTAATGTAACTAATTTTTCATTTTAAAAAAAGACTGTTGCGATTATTGAAATCTTCTGTCGTGATATATACTTAACGTCAAAATTAAAGCATTACTTATGCTGACTCTCAAAAATAGGCGAAATTCAAGAGAATGTAATTTTGTAAGAAATGACCAAAACAAAACATTTTATATATACTTCTTAAAATCTCTAGTTTCCATTTTTGCTTCAATGTTGGATAACTCAGTAAATAAAAATCGCATAACGCTCAACAAGTATGCAAATTAAAGATAAGGATTTTTGTTTTCAAATGCTCTAAACCACATTTGTATGAGATTTTTATTTCACACCGTAGAGCTTTACAAAGTTTGTAAAAAATTTTGCGATTTGACATCCATGTAGTTTCGTAAACAATCAGTAAGCTGTTTAATTACGAATCTCGAAACTAGAAATTTCAAATAAGAACGCCTATTCGGTCAGCTAGATCTTAGTGCTTTATATATACGTGTGATTTTATATACTTTCTCAGACTCAACTCAGACTTGAGTCTGAGAAAGTATATAAAATCACACGTATATATAAAACACTGAGATCTAGCTATGACCGAATAGGCCTTCTTATTTGAAACTGTATGTTACATGTATCGGTCTAGTTAGAAATATCTCTCTAGTTAGAAATTTTAAGTTGTAAAATACTTTTTCGAATATTTTGTTACAATCTTTTTTTACAAAGTTACACTCTCTTAAATGTCGCCTATTTTTAGAAGTCAGAATAGATAATACTTTAATTTTGGCGTCAAGTGTTAACACAATTTGCATAACAATTTTTCAACACAATTCTTTCGTTTCTTTTTTGTTAATATATAAAATTCATACACTGACAAATATATTTAGCAGTTTTATTTTTTATATAAATTCAAAAAAATAAAGTCAAAATAAGTGTTTACTGTAATCTTATTTTGTAATTTAATTAATAATAAATAAATAAAATTAAGTATTGCCATATTAAATAAATTTGCTTGTGTATATTTACCTGCAGACATAAAAAATGGTATTCTGAATTTCCCTGAGACAACTACAGATCGTAACAATTGCATTGTAGGTCCGTCAAATGGTAGAGCACCACAAACTAACACATATAAGACAACGCCGAGACTCTGAAATATTACGTATTGCATTTTATATATTTTGTAGTTATATTAATTAATGCAAATAATATTAAAATGTATTAATAATGCTTCTTTCTTTAGTATAAACAGGATGTTTACTCAAATTTTGTAAAATAATTTTCTGAGAATTTTTAAATTTCTCAGGAATTTTCCAGGTAAGATTCGAGAATTTTTTAATGCAGCTTTGAAATATTTTATTATATATTTTGATATTCCTTAATCATACAATCATAAAAAAAGCTACTTAAATTTAAATGTTAAAAGAAATTACTAAAACAAAATAACGTAAACTAAATATGACATAACGATCTGTCTGTAATACATGAATCCAGCGCATTACCAAAAATAGAAAATTCAAAAAATGATTAAACAAACAACAATTTAAAATTTTCTATTGTCAATAATTTTCTTATAAAATTCACAAGTCACATAAGAATAGACGTAATATATGCCATATTCATTGCTAATTAATTATTGATATTTTACATTATCAAGGAAAAAAAATCAATTTCGTCAAAATAAGAGATAAAATTTAAATTTAAAAATACAACTCTAAAAACTTTTCTAAGTATCAATAAAATTGCATGATTTTCAGTAGTAAAAAATAAATAAAAATAATCCAAGTATTCACTTTTTTCTAAATAATAAACATCCTGTTAAAAAGATGTAAAAATGCGCGCAATTTCTCTCGACACATATTTCTCTAGAAGAGATTTTATATATTTTTTATAAGTATTATATCAAAAGACATCAACACAATCAACATTTTGCGTCAAATACACGTAAATAATAGAACACCAGTGAAACTAGTCACTGGTATGTAATTAATTTACGACTATCGTAATATACTATGTTGTAACCAATATTGAACTTAGCCACACAATCAATTTATATAATCAATCTATGAATTAGATCTAGAGACACATGCGTCAGAAGCCTAAAGGTAATGCGTACGTCTACATCTTTCTATATTTAAAAATAACCATTATCACATTCATCACCAAACATATCATTAGTTGACTTTCCGTTTATGCCAGTTAGATGATTTTATATTAAAGAAACAAAGAAATACTTAAAGGGACATACATACTTACAATTAGACATCAAAACAAGATTTTACTTTGCAAATTTTTTTAAGAAAAATGGAAAGAAATAGAAAAATTCTGTTTAATTATAAAAATATTTTTAATTTAATTATAAAAATATTTTTCTTACTTAAGATTTTAATTTTATTAAAAAATAATATAAAATGGCGTCGCTATTTTATATTATTAAATTTTTGTAAATCGTGTTTTTAAAAACAATATGGTGACTACTGCTGTTGTACAGGATCATTAAAAAACAAAATGACACAAGCTTTATAAAAGTAAAATATAAATTTATTTAATGCTTGATGTAACTTCGTTCAGAATATTACTTCGAAGTACACTAGACAACAAAATTATCACAACACTCATTTATACCAAAATTTTGCACAAATTATTATAACTTCGTTAAAAATTATCGTACTTAAAAATTTTTTTTTTATTTTAAAACTTAAAGTCTCTACTTTAAGGTGAATTTAGCCAATTTTGAATTTCTGTTTTCCTCCTTCCACCGTTTCTTTAAAAGTAAAAACGTGTTTTGTTTCCATACATTCGCATAGTTTGACGCACTCCACGGAGTAGGATAAATTTTTTTCGCAAGTGTCACGATAACCATCGTAAAATTTGGAGTTTTCCCTGCAAATTGAAAAAAAATCAAGTCCGTACAATTTTTTTTCGAGGAATTTGGATGTATCCAAGTTATGTATGCATTTTTGTCAGTTACCGCCAGCATTACCCGGATTTCAATTTGTCTCATTGATGAGGCATTCTTCTCTAGCTGACGTTATACAAAATTCGACGAAATGCGCCTGTTTCTTGATAACGAGCCCAAACTCGAGAGATAGAGGATCAATGAACACCTATTTTCCTTGCGACATAACTTTGATTCAATCCTTCTTCCAAAAGAGCAATGATTTGCGCACATTGAATTTCGTTCAAACGAGGCATTGTTACGACTTTATCGTTTGCTTTTTGAGTGATACAGTAAAGAATAAGTTTACGCTTATATAAAGTTTTGGTGTTTACAGTTTTTATGGGAATCAATGTAAATCATTATATTTCACAGCGTTTCTCTGAATCTTGCAAAAACTGTAAAACCCATAACTATATATAGGGTGTCCCAGTATAAGTGGCCACCCCCCTTTATCTCGTAAACTAACAAAGATAGATCCAATAAATATAATATCAAATTAAATGGTTTAAACTAAACTTTATTGTGAGTATAGTGGTTACTTAAAGAAATTATCTATGTTAAAGAACAAAGAGACATGCACGACTTTTGCATGGTAAAGTGAATATTTTTATATAATAAAAGTTGTAGCATTTTTCTAATGAATACAATGATGTATGATTTATCAAAATTATTTTACAAATTATGAAGTTATGTCGGTTTAAAGTTTCGCGGGCGACTAATACCATTTCGGTTTCACCCCTGCGGTGTGGCTAACTTCCGACTCCCGCTTTGATGATTGCCGTGTAACATGTTAACATCTGATTATAATATTTGATGTACGTAAAATGTAAGTAATAAGAATACGAAATTCTACAGGTTTATAAAATTATTACACCAAATATTATAATCAGATATCATTATGTTACACGTCAATCGCCAAAACGGAAGTCGGAAGTTAGCCACACCGCAGGGGCAAAACTGAAATGGTATTAGTCGCCCGCAAAACTTTAAACCGACATAATTTCTATAATTTATAAAATAATTTTGATAAATCATACATCATTGTATTCATTAGAAAAAACGCTACAACTTTCATCATATAAAAATATTCACTTTACCATGCAAAAGTTGTGCATGTCTCTTCGTTCTTTAACATAAATCATTTCTTTAAGTAACTATTGTGCTCACAATAAAGTTTAGTTCAAACCATTTAATTTGATATTATATTTATTGGGTCTATCTCTGCTAGTTTACGAAATAAAGGGGGGGGGGTGGCCACTTATATTAGGATACCCTGTATAAGCGTAAACTTATTCTTTACTGTATCACTTAAAAAGCAAACAATAAAGTTGTAACAATGCCTCATTTAAACAAAATTCAATGTACGCAAATCGTTGCTGTTTTGGAAGAAAGATTGAATCAAAGTTTCATCGATCTCTCGAGTTCCTCTATCTCTCGAGTTTGGGCTTCTTATCAAGAAACAGGCGGATTTCGTCGAAGAAGAGGACAAGGTTAAAGACAAATAACGTCAGCTAAAGAAGATCGCTTCATCATCAATAAGACAAATCAAAATTCGGATAATGCTGACGGTAACTGACAAAAATGCATACATAACTTTGATACATCCTAACTTTTAAAAAAAATCATACAAACCTGATTTTTTTTCAATTTGCAGGAAAAACTCCAAATTTTACGATGGCTATCGTGACATTTGCGAAAAAAATTTATCCTATCCCGTGGAGTGCGTCAAACTATGCAAATGTTTGGAAACAAAATACGTCCTTACTTTTAAAGAAATAGCTGAAAGAGGAAAACAGAAATTCAAAATTATCCAAATCTTAGAACATATACTATGAAAGGGGAATTGGCCGCTGAGCCTAAAGCCAACATCTGTGCGAGAGAGAAAGGTAGAGAGTCCCATTTGATCGTAACGCGCATGTGCTGTCTGTGCCGTCTGTTATTGGTTTGATTAGGTGGTACGTCAAAGATCTCATGTCTCTCGTGTCTGTTTGAATTGTTTGAAATAATCTTGGTGATAATTTTAGATATCTTTAAAGATTAATAATAGAAATATTATAATAAATAGAATAAAATGCCCAACAAATATTGTATGCTGTGATAATCGTGATAAATCGTTTTCTTATTATGGGTAAGTATAAATATGAAATATCAAGTTATCCATTTCAGTAATTTTATCAAATTAAAAACATACAGTAATCATATCAAACTTGGGCTCCAAAAACTTTGTAGCAATTCTTAAATCTAAATCATTTTCAAATGTTTTCTTTTCAGTTTCAAAAAAATATTTAAATTACTACTAACATACATTGAATTTATTTATGAAAAAAATTCTTAAGTTTCTGCTTAACGTTTATATTTCATTGTTTTAATATTATATTTAATGTAAAAGACATAATAACGCTAATTCTTATTTTACTCCTGTCAAAAAATATCTTATACATCATAACTTAAAATTAACAACGTAGCATAAACAGCGTAAATATAACACCATACTAAACATGGAGCATGGAGAGAGAAGTGAAGGGAGAAATACTGCGCCTTACGATCAAATACTCTCTACCTTTCTCTCTCGCACAGATGTTGGCTTCAGGTAAGATCAAAAGCGGCATAGACAATGCCCCTTCCAGTAGTATATGTTCTAAGGTCCAAATGCACATTAAAGTAGAGACTTTAAGCTTTAAAATGAAAATAAAAAACTTTCGAGTACGATAAGTTTTAACAAAGTTATGATTATTTAAAGTTGTGCAAAATTATAGTATAAATGAGTGTTGCGATAATTTTGTTGCCTAGTATATTTGAACAAAATAACAAATGGTCAACATCAAATATAATGGTTTTCATCCATCAAACATTAACTTTTAATGTCTAAAAAGTATAAAGTTACAAGTCAATCAGCCAAGCCGTCTTCAAAATGTGCTCACCTCAGTGATCATTCTTTTTAAAAACATAATTTAAATAGCAATGCCATTTTATATAATTTTTAAAAATAATATTTAAATGTAAAATGCAGGAAAGTATAATCTTTATAATAAAATAAATACGACTTATATATTTCTTGCTGTTCTTTCACAAAAAAATTGCGCAAAGTTAAACTATGAATGAATTCTGTAAAAGCTGCATTTGCGCATAATGCAACTGATCAATCGATGAATTAAAAATACTCGCTCTATGTCTAGGCTTATGTATATGCCTCCTTAATTATTTCTAAAACATCTGTGATCACTGATTTTAATGAAATTTTATAGGTATAGTATTCATTCGTATATTTACTACAATAAAACCACAAGCCTACTATTTAAACTAATTTCGAGAAAATGACAATTAAATATTTCTTATATCTATAGTACATAAAAGCAATTGTCAAATTAGTGATGTAGCGTGATAAAACGTTGATTATTACGCTCGAGGTTCCAGATTCGATCCTTGAAGACAAGAATTCTTTTTTCATTAAAATCTTAAATTTTTTTAATTGAGACATACAATTTTTAAACCGTTTTTAATTATTTAATATATATATATATAATTTTTTTTTAATCAAGAAATTAAAAAATGCTATTTTATTATTAATTAAATAAAAATTTCTCATAAACACAAAAAATATATTTGCTGTAAAAATTTAAACATTTATTTTGACATTCTTAAAAGTCATGGTAAATTTTTATTGCAAATATATATTTATTTGTGTTCATGGGAAATTTTAATTTAATTAATAATAAAAGAGCATTTTTAATTTCCTTAATTTTTTACAAACCATGGTACTATGCCGCTTGCAATCGCTCTTTCGTAACAATATTAAAGATGCTAGAAATATTTTATAGTCATTTTCTCGAGAATGTCTGAATAGTGGATCCTGAGGTTTTACTGTAATAAATGTATGAGTGAATACTAAACACCCATAAAATTTTATTAAAATCGGTGACCAGAGACTGGCGGGTTTCCTTTGTTAGTTTAACTTATTTATACAGAGTACTTATGCCACTCTTTTTCTCAGCAATGATGGTTACCAAAAGTTAGAAAAAAATTTCATTACTAGAATCTATTTCAACTATATAACGGTAGCATTTTGTTTTTTCAAAAACTATCGAAATTAAATAGATTAAACCTGGTCTAATCCTTCAGATTAAATCTGAAATTTTTTATGAAAACATAAATCGAATAAAATATCGTTGGGTTTTTTAAAAACAAGCATCTTTTGCTTAAACTTTTTTCTATATCACTTACAGTTTGACAACTTGAGTAAAATCAGGAAACGTCAGATTATGAATACCGAATAAGAATGTAGCGAATATGTTTGTAAACAAAATTTTCTATATTTTAAGCATATGCTTGAATTTTTCTTTAACGCTTTTGTTGATCAGTGTGCATTATCAAACACAGATATACATATATACATATACATATATATATATATATATATATATATATATATATAGTCTGATACACCCTCTATAAAGTAATAATCGCATCCCCTCTCGTATACAAATAAAACACGTTATACTAACAAGTAATAAAAAAATAAGCAGGAAAATCCTGTGCCATTCAAACTTCAAAACAATGAGATATTAATAAGTCTATGAATAAGCATGTATCCGTAAGAAAACACTCCAACGCATTTATCATTACTATGTAACAAGATAAAGATATGCTCTACAAACGACACAATTAGGTTCCAAATACACAAAATGCAAAACATAAGATTGTTAGATCAATAAGTAATATGATAAATTTATGCTGAAAGCTAATGAGACAATGGGTCATATGCGGTCTTATGCTGTATGTATGCTATACAATGCATTTTGTATATTATAACTTTTATACTCAGTTGACAAAACGTGTCTAAGCAAAATTACACAACTCTGTGATTGTTTATGATACTGACAACTTGTGTCACATATTTGTCTTTAACAATTTCAAATATATCAAAACTGAAGTAACATGTAGATATAACAATGTATATATGTACTACTAGTAGTTCAATGGCAAGATACCATCAAGTTGTCTCGCATTGTCAGTAATATAACATCGTATAATCTTATAAATTATTGTGGTAATATAATTACAACAGCACTTTTGATAATAATTTCAAAATTGCCGGCAAGTTACTATCTAAAATTTTCATATCCTAAAGCATCAATTTGCTAACAAATGCGGACTCAGTTGCTGCAATTTTGACCGTAACAAAAATTAGGATTGCGAGCAACATATCAGCGGCAATACAGACACGTTGTTATCTGAATAATTGCATTCCTGCGTAATCAGTGCTGTTTACAAACAACTCTTCACATGCTTAGCAATGGCGAATATTAGTATTCATATCGCTTAGTTGCATTTAGAAGGTTGTCACAACAAATAAATTTTAAAATTTTATGATTTTTCTATGTTTTCCAGACAATAGTGGAAAATTTTCCACAATCAATTTCATTTTTCTAAAAAAAAAGCATCAAAAACGGATTGCCTATCAATTGTTATATCCATTTGCTGCTTCTGAGAATACTAAAACTCTCATCAAAACAGACCATGACACGATCAAACTCATTGATTCGTTGCTCCAACTTTTCATAAAAATATATTACTAATTTTAAGTCATAATTAATAATATATGATATTTTAATGCAATCAAGCTTCTAACTGCAATTTGTAATAAAAAAACAACACCAAATAATCTCGGTTCGGTGAACTTCATCCTTTAATAAATATATACCTAATCTATATATTGATGTAATATTGCAGGTTGATAGTTTCTATCTATTAAAACTCGGAAATTTTTTTTGTATTAGAAGTAGGCTCTCTGGACGCTAAAATATCGTTTCCCAAGACAAAAATTTCATCTGGCTCGTCTAAAATTCTTGAAATACTTTTTCCAATCAGAGGATTAAAGCTAATAACAAGCTTTTTAAAATGTAATGTAAATAAGCAAATTTCGTAGGAGTATCTCCTTAGATACAATCCTTTCTCTATATTTATTTTCTTAAACTCATTAAGGCTGCTTTTTCCATGTTGCTTAAATTAATCTCTTTGTAGCACAAGATACAATAAACAAAATTTTTTTCTTTCAGATTTCTTAATAATATTATTGAACATAGGGTCTTGTAATCAATCATCTTGAAACATTTCTTATTTGCCATTGTCATAGGTTCTTCAATAACACGGAAATTTCTTTTAATATCTCTAATTCAATGCCACATTCATCAGTTTACTTTCAGTGATTATGTTGCTTACTTATGAATCGGCACCTACATTCAGGGTGTACCAGTAGAATCCGGACAAATCCATTGTGAGTTTTCAGAATCATTTATTTTAATAAAAAATAACAATCGTATAAAAAATATTGTTATATTTAGGTTAAAGCATTCCTGAAAAACAATTTTATTCTATATTAGCCCCCCTCTACTTCGATGACCGCTTCAATTTTGGGCCGGAAGCGCGCGCATGCCTTTGTCAAAAATTTCTTCACCATACACGCGAACGATGCCTCAATAGCGGCTTTCAGCGATGCAACGTTAGGATGTCGAGTCTTGTTGGAGTGTCCCTCAAACACGCAGCACACGAAATAATCCAGTGGATAAAGTCCAGGCTGTTAGCACGCCAAAATGCCTTACTCCGACAAATTTTCATGTTTCTTTTCTGAAGAGCCGATTCTGCACTAAGTGACCGTCTAAGAATCTTCTTCGGACCCTTTGAAAGTTGTATAGCGATGAATAATGTCGTAAACTGTTGATTTCGGGTAGTCGGAGAACTTTACAATATTATTCCGGACACGGTACGTCCCGCGCAAAGATTTGTAACAAGCACGGCTCTCTGGTTATATTCTGGACACTGCTTAACCAGCTCGGCCATGACAAAATTATGTTTTTGTTCCCAATGGATAAGGCTTACTTGAATGCTATCTAATTGCCGGCTCACAAATTATTATATGGCAAAAATTTTAATTTAAAAATTGTCCGGATTCTACTGGTACACCCAGTCATATATTTGTCAAATATATAAGACCTGTTCTTTTTAGCCAAACTGCACTAGTTCACAGTTTAAATTTTTCCCTTCACGTTAAAAAAAGAAAAATAAATTTTGAACCAGTGCAGCCAGTTCAGCTAAAAAGAACAGGTCTATAGTCGACAATTTAGGCACGCGGCAAAATTCCAGACTTATGTTATTTTCCTAAGATTTTTCATGAATTATAATTTTCATAACTTTTCCAGATCAGTGACAATCCTGATTTGTCTATGGGTCGGGATATGCGCTCATTTGGCAATGTCTGACTAATATCCATAGTCGATTCTTATATTTAAAATCGTCTTAAGATGTCAACCAATCACAGAACTGTATAAATATCTTAAGCTATCACTTAAAATAGTTTTGACAGATTGACAATGAGATATTGTCGTGCATGTCATTTTGTTATTATGTGTTTTATTGTGAATATATGACTTGTCTCGTATTTACCAAATATGTAAAAATGGACTCAAATAAAGTTTCTTTAAATTTTATACATAAAAGCACATTTTTCACTCCTTTCAATAGCTATCCGTGTGTTTTCCTGTCTAAATAGGCGTCATTTGATGTGCTTTTTACTATTTACTGACTGCTAGGCGGAAAAAGGATAGTCTTGACTCATTTTTACAAGTGTTTTAAAGCCATCTAATTAGTCTGTTTTATTCAAATTGACTTTATTTAGAAATAGCACGTCGGACAAAATTACGTGTCATTTCACGCAATTTCTTGCTTCTAACGTCACGACTTCAATATGGCCGCGGCGAGTACTCAGGAGCATTAATACATTATTTATATACAATATTAATGTCAGCATCATTTCTTCAAAATAACTCATATTATTGCAAAAACTAAATTATATCATAAATAAAATTTTGCAACACCAAATAATAAGGTCAACCATCTTGGCTTACTGACTCATTACTGTAACATTTAGAGGTTATACATTCATTAGTGGTGATACATATGATACATATTATGTGGTACATATGATTCATATTATGCGTGTTTTATTCATAGTTATACGTTATTTTCAAATTTCAGAAGGTGCACATCCTCAGAAATAATATTTTCTCAAAACTCACACATTAAAGATCAATTTTTTCCTAAATTATACGATGAACTAATTATATTTTATGGTCTATAAATTCGTTAAAAAATTTAGTTTACATTAATGTTTTTTTGTTGTTAGTATAAAAGATATTATGATAAATAAAGGTCAATGTGTGCACCGTTCGCCATAAAAATGTGTCACGGACAATTCCATAATAATTTTGTTAAAAATGGTAAACTAATTTCAAATTTTACGCAAAGGAACAAAATACATTAATGAGCATCTTAGTAAAATATTACAATAATGGTGTTACTTTCACAATTTTTTTATATACTCTTTAACTTGCTCTATTTGACCATGAAAGGTGATGCGAGTATTATTATCAGTGCTGACAAAAAGTATTTAAAATACAAGATACAAGTTATAAACATATAAGAGTTGTAAACAAAAAAGATTGCTATTTCAAACACTTTTTGCTCTGATTACCGTTCACCCTACATAAGAATATTATTACATATACATATATATATAATTTCCACAAGAACTAATTGAGTCCAAAGATTCTTAATTTTTTTCTTTTAAATAGATCCTTAAAATATGAATCAAAACTTATAACTTTAATTTTATACCTATTATACATCTAGATGAAAAAATACCATATTTATAAAATGTTTTAAAAATGAAAAGTTTCTTGTTTTCTAAAACTTTTTAGACTTGTATGGTTTGTAAAAAAAAAAAAACTCTTTCTGTTACCTTTGAATAAAAAAAATTATATTTATTTTATAATATATAAAATATATACCTATCTATTATAAATATAAAAGTAGTAACATACCCATACATCAGCTCTTGGACCATCATAATGCTTTCCTTCAAAAATTTCAGGTGCAGCATACGGCGGTGAACCACACCACGTACTAAGTGGAACACCAGGTGTATATTCATTACTAAAGCCAAAATCAGCAAGTTTTATATTATTGTCTGCATCAAGTAACAAATTTTCAGCCTAAAAAAGAAGAGATAAAGGCTAATTATGTGCACATAACAATATACATACAATTTGTAATAAATTTTATTAACAATTAAAATCGTAGAACATTCATTTTTGATATAACACAACAGCTAGACCTTAAGATCTCGATGAACTACTCTTTGTTGATGCAGATAACGAACGGCAAGTACAATCTGACGGAAAATTCTTCGTGCTTCTGGCTCTGGCATTCTACCATTTCGAACAAGATGATCAAATATTTCACCTCCAGGAGCATATTCTGTCACTAAATATATCATTTTCTCCGTTTCCATTACTTGGTACAGTCTTATAATGTGTGGATGCCGTAACCTTTTCATTATGTGTACTTCACGAAAAATTTTTGCTAAGTTTTCCTCGTTTAGTTTAGTTTTATCTATTATTTTTATAGCAACCTGTAACAATATAAACATATCAATATAACTTAATATTTTAAAATAAGTGATATACAAAAATTTTCAGTCAAAAAGTTTTTAGTTAATAATTTTTTAAAAACAGTATATAGAAAGACTAATAATAATTATAAAAACAAATAAGGAGTGAAACAAATAATATAAACAAAACAATTTTTTTTAATCATATATTTATTTAACAAATTAAAAGTTAAAAGTCCCCAATTATTTTGTTACATAAAAGAAACAATATAACTTAAAATATACCATATTTGAAATTGTTAGACTATACTTTTATTAATAGAAAAAAACCAATACTAGCACTCCATTTTATTTTTGCATAATATTTCTTAAAAGCTAACAATAAAACTTTAAAAACATAAATACAACTAAAAAGTGTCTTCTATCAGATGGTATAGCAGCCTTATAAAACTATTTCATATTTTATTAAAATTAATGTTTTTGCAACATAAGTCAAAAAGAGTCTGAAAAATTGAGCCTTAAAAGTAATATCTTGGGCCAGCAATAACAGAATTGGACATGGCCTCGTAGAGAATGAATTAACTATAAAATAAATTGATAAAACAATAAAATACATTTTTATGTATTAAACAACAAAGTTTATAAAATTAAAAGGCTAGAATTAAACCTTTCTACTTTATACGTATTTTTGGCATTTTAATGAATCACGTCCAACACTATTTTTCCTAACTGAAGGTATTAAAAAAAATGAGTAAATATTTATAAAACATCTTTCAACATTGTAGTTGAAGATTTTATAATTATTGTCTATTCTTACGAAGAGATGTTCCGTTTTAAGCTGCATAGCAATTTTATACTTCAAACCGCATTTTACGAGGAAAGAAAAAAATATAAACAATTTTAGGAAATTACGAACCCAACAAACAAAAATGGATTCAAAATATTAAAAATAAATAAAAATAGGTTTAAAATTCAAAAATTTGGATTCGACAATGATCATACGAATCCATTTCTATCCAATTAAAGAGTAAGAATTCTTTGAAATCATAATCCATAAAGTAAGATTGAAATTAAGAGATTTCTATTTTTTACAATCCAAAAAAGTTATGTGGGTCATATAAATCACGAAACAAGATTAAAATAAAGTGATTCTTATTTTTTCAATCTAAAAGAAATTTTCGCAAATCATCCAATCTAGTTTAGTCCATAATATAGGATTAAAATGATTTAATTGCTGTATTTTAATCCAAAACGTATTCAAATAAATTAAAACGGATTACAAATTTTCAATTTATTTCCGTTTACTGAAAACATGCAAAATAATCTAATATTATGAATAATATATTCACCATTGTTTCAACTATGCAATTTGAAAGCAAAAATCGTATAAATTTTATTTTTATTTTTCAAAAATTTGTTTTTATATAGAAAAAACAATTTATAAAAACTATAATGCATACATTCATGTATGCATTATGGGTTTTTTCAATTTCTTCAATTATCTGACTAGACAGATGTATTTATCAATACAATAATATTATTAATACAGTGCAATGTTTAATTTCCGAGAAATATAGAAATGCCGCACAGGAGGGACTAGTATTGGTGACTTTCCTTTGATAATCACGTTTTACAACAATAAAATGGCGGAGAAACATAGATTCAATTTAAAATATATTAAAATTTTCAAAATAATTTAAAAATTATGAAAAAAATTACACATTGTTCTATATTGAAAGTAGTACAAAAAATTTGGCACAATTTTTACCTGGATCAAAGATTATTTTAAGTTGAAATCTACTGTTATGGAAATGTATTAAGAAATAATAATAAAAAACTGAATTTCTTATATAATATTGTAAGAATTCAAAATAATTTATGTAAAATTTTATTGCAATGCAAACATTACTTGTCCCGTAAATAAATAAAATTTATTTATTTATTTACAGAACAAATTTAGAATTGCAACAAATATTGCATAAACCAATTAAATACTTAATTTTTAGCTATCTCACGGTATCACATTGACTCTTATATACAGCTTTATTTTTTGTTTTTCAAAATTCATAAAATTTGAATGTTTTGCAAATCGCAACGTACGGGCCGAGCAAAAGTTATAAACATTTACGTACAAAAAAGCACCAATAGCGCAATATTAGCAATATAACAAATAAATATTTAACTTTATTTATAGACACTTTATTAGAACAATGCCACACCAAATGACAACGAAAATTTACATTCGTTTATATATACAGGGTGGCCATAAAGTTCTGGGATAGTAAAATATCTCGTAAATTAAGCATTTTAGGAAAAAATATTTCAGACAAAAGTTGTAGGGTTTCAAAAGATCCATTTACTGATATTATCAGTTTGATCTTGGATAGCGTTGCTAAGGTCAGATCAAAATCACATTAACTTTTGTAAATGGAACATCCTCTTTTTGATTCCAGAAACTAATAGCTGGTGTCGAGACCTTTCTAAAACACTACAAGAAAGTTTATTTCATTGAGTACTTTCCAAGTTGTGAGACTTGAAAACTATAGTGTACTGTAACTTTCAAGCGTCACAGCTCAGCAAGTATTTAACAAAAATAAACTTTCTTGTAGTGTTTTGGAAAAGTCTCAAAATAAGCTACAAGAATATGCAATAAAGATACAATGTTAGAGTATCGGTAGTTTCCTAATTAAAGGGTATTGGCACTTCCCTAACGTTCTATATTTTTTATTACATTTTTTTTGTAGTCGATTTTGAGAGCTTTCCAAAATACTATAAATAAGTTTATTTTCGTTAAGAACTTTCCGAGTTATGACGCTTAAAAGTTACAGTACACCGTAGATTTCAAGCCTTACAACTCGAAAAGTACATACTCAACGAAAATTAACTTTCTTGTAGGGTTTTGGAAAGCTCTTGACACCAGCTATTAGATTCTGGAATCAAAAATAAGGTGTTTCATTTAAAAAAGTTAATGTAATTTCGATCTGACCTTGGCGACACTATCCAAGGTCAAACTGATATAATCGGTAAATAGATCTTTTGAAACCCTACAACTTTGTCTGAAACATTTTTTCCTAAAATGCTTAGTTTTCGAGATATTTCACCGTATCGGAACTTTATAAACACCCTGTATATATAAACATTTACGCATTGAACTATACTCTAACTGAAATGGGCACTGGCCGCCAAAAAACATGACGAGAGAGAGCCATTTCGAAGGGCCACCTCTCTTTGTCAGTACAGTCACGTTAAAAAGTTTTGCAGTACCGGCACATGAGGATTAGATAAACGAGCAACTCAAGTACATAAATAAAATTTTTCTTTTATATTTAACACTGTCTGTAAAAGTTAATTTCTTCCTCGTTTCCACGAATTCCGTTACATGCTGTATCAACATGAAAACAAAAAAGAAATTTAACTTTTGAGTAGGAATATAAAGTGAACGCTGACGCATGCGCAGAGGACGCTTAAAAAAAGAGAGGTGGCCCCTCGCATCATGCTATTTCTATCACGTTTTTCTCTTACGGACGTAATATAGCAGTGCCCATTCCAGTTAGAGTATAGTTCAATGCATTTGCGTCAAAACATACGTATTGCGGGACAAAAGTAGTAAAAATCGCATTCCTTCCTATCTACATTTTCATCGAAGGATTTCAAACATCTCACAAATGATGGAAATTATAGAATCAAAATCAAAAATGTCGATATTCAAAAATGATCAACGCAAGTTTCGTTTCTCAAGTACCGTATTCGTTAGACTTGGCCGCCTGTGACTTTTTCCCATTCCTAAAACTCAAATTACCACTTCGTACAAAGTGTTTTGAGTTGAAGCTGTAAAAAAAAATTTGCTGAAGAAGTTGAAGACTATCCTCATTACCTTACGAAGTATTTTAAAGAATGGGTAAAGCATTGTACACGTGTAGGTTGCAAAAAATTGGAATCATTTCGAAAAAAACAAAATATAATATCACTTTATATACTTTATTTAACACATTTATTTCCAGGTACTTTTTGAACAGAAGGTATAAACAAGATTTTTATAATTCTCTACGTATATAAATAATACCTCAATTTTATGTTAATACCTCAAAGTTCAAGTGAAGATAAAGAAGACACGCCAATACTTTAAGTATTTTTAGTTTCGAATAAAAATAGTCTTTCAAATAGTGTTCCAAACTATTGTAAAATATCTCCTTAAATTATAATCATTAACATGTTAAAATATTTTATGGCACGCACGCACGCACGCACGCACGCACGCACGCACGCACGCACGCACGCACGCACGCACGCACGCGCGCACGCACATTATTCTTTTAATGTATAAAAACAAACATCTCCAAGATATTTTTGTAATATTATCTCTGATCTTCTTAACTTCAAATAAATCAATTTCTTCACATAACATTTCTTAAACTATGTTTTCTCTATCATACTCCATCATACAGTTAGAATTTAATATCTGATATCATTTCTCATAAAAATTGGGCATTATAACTGTTTTATCACTTTCAAATATATTAATATTTAATTTATTAAAAAAGCACTTTTTTAATTTTTAGTGATATAATATTAATGCTCTTTAGCAACAGCATTAACATTTTTTTTCTAATATAATTTTGTATAATACATAATATAAACGATATTTATGTTCATATCTACAATAACTACTTTTTTTTAATTGTTTGCGCCATTATATTATCTAATACTCTGTAAATATTTTTTAAAAACATGTATACGTATACACGGTGATTATTAATAAATATCTCCACTTTTTACCATAAGAACCTGATTTACCGACAGATATGTATTTCTAACATATTATTATATTAGAAATTACAAACACGTGCTCCTACGGTAAAAAGTGGGGACATTCATTAATAATCATCCTGTATGTATATATACATATACACACATATACAGTGCCCGCCAAAAGTTCAAGAACATCTAAATAATTTTTGAACAAATTTAGATAGCAAGTTGAAATTTGGAGAGGTTATATAGGATCATGAAACTTATTTACTAATCTTATCAGTTTGACCTTGGATGGCATCGCCAAGGTCACATCAAAATAACATTAACTTTTTTAAATCAAACACCCTATTTTTTCCAAAACCCTACGAGAAAGTTTATTTTCGTTGAGTACTTTCCGAGTTGTGAGGCTTGAAAGCTACAGTGTACTGTAATTTTCAAGCGTCATAACTCGGAAAATACTTAACAAAAATAAACTTTCTTGTAAGATTTTGGCAAGCTCTTGACACCAACTATTAGATTCTGGAATCAAAAATAAAATGTTTCATGTAAAAAAATTAATGTGATTTCAATATGACTTTGGCGACGCCATCCAAAATCAAACTGATAAGATCAGTAAATAGCTTTCATGATCCTATATGACTTCTCCAAATTTCAACTTTCTCTCTAGATTCGTTCAAAAGTTATGAGAGTGTATCCAGACTTTTGTCCCACTCTGTTTATATATATATATATATATATATATATATATACAATCGAAAATACAAATGGTAAAATTATAAAATATTTGATATATATATATATATATCAAATATTTTATAATTTTACCATTTGTATTTTCGATTTTCATAAAAAAAAAATAAAATAAAAATAAAATAATAATAATGCCGTAAAAAGACTATCCATATTCAACATTTTCCATCTTTCACGATTTTCTTCTATATTTTAATTTAATGCATATTGAGCTCTATTATCTACAATCAACTATAATATAATATAAACAATTCTTGTTATCTAGTATATGATATTGTTTACATTAAAGTCCTTGTATACATCAAATAAACAAAGTAAGTTAAAACTTTTGCATGTAAGTTAAACATTTTCAAAGAAAACATACCAAACTACAAATAGTATTTGTATAAAATTTTATTTTTTTTCACCTACATAATATTTAATTATGAGAATTCATATAATGCAGGGTTTCCCAAATTTATGTAGTGTGACACATTTTTTAAAATGATAAACATCCGCGAGCCTTCAGGCTTTAGAGATTATCAAAAAATTGAAAAAGAAAATAGAATAAATTGATTATTTATTTATACCTTACTTCTATTTTTTTACCTTTTTTTATTGAATATAATTTCATAAATCTATTTCCTAAAATTTGTTGGTAGGAAGATTTAAAAATATGCTTAATTTTTTTTATTTCCGAAAGTATTTTTGATGTTGCTTTAAAGAATATTTTTATATACAAGGAGTTTAATAATTAGATAGTTTATTTCGAAATTTAGTTTCAACTCCTACCAATAACTGAATCATTTTTCGTGACCTACCAAAAACTGATTTGCAAATTATACTTAAGAATCCTTGATGTAATGTTTAAACATACATGTATTGTTACATTATATACTTATATTTAAGGGAAAAAATAAAATTATAAAATTATGAAGCAAAACGATTTCTTGGTTATTTCTTTTTCTCATTAAATAAACATATTTAAATTCATGCTTTATTTTTTTTATAAGCTATAAATTTCTTCTAATCAAGTTCTTTCTACAAATTTAACCCTGTTTCGATGTACACCATATGATGTATTTCTTTTCTTTGGAATACTGCAAACACTGGAATAAACAACGATCTATATCCCTTTCTTAGAAAAAGTTTAACGTTTAGGGAACAAGCCTGATATACCGGCATCAATTCAAGCATTGAACAAGAACATTTTAGAAAACTATCTTTATAAGATACGCATTACCTTTTCATGTATAAAGTGAGTACTTTTTTTACGAGTACATCTGTAATCTTTTTCTGTATTTACAATTAATTTTTGTTTATATTATAGAAAGAATTTCACGAAAAATTTATTAAATTATTAAAAAAAATCAACTTAAAACGATAATTTTAAGCTAAAATGCAAGAAAATGTCTACTATTTCCATTGAATGTTATAAATATTAAAAAATTTTTTTGTAAACTTTATAAATTTTAAGTTTTTATATTATTTTAATAGTAAAATGCATTTTTTAACATCCAATATACCTTCAATTTTATACTCAATTGTAAATTGTAAATACATGTTAAAACGTGTTATTTTCAGATAAATAATTTAACTGTTTGAACAGCCAACACTTACATCTTTTATAGTTTGGAATATCCACTTTAAAGTATAACAGTATTTTTCTAAAGTCATTTTTCTTTCAAAATTATAAACTTTTAAATAACAAAAAGTCGGAAACAGGCTCAGAAGAATAAAAAATTCAAACAATATATTAAGGAGTCATGCAAAGTCTTCAAGCAAAAAATTTACCGGTTTATTTCTTAATTCCACATTAATGAATTTCGATCGAGTCATCTACAGTGTTTAACGTAATTTGACTCACAATAATTAAAATATAATGATGCCATTTAACAAAGGTTGACCATCGTTGTTGCGCAAATTATTTCAATGCATAACATTGTAATTTGATAGTCTAATCGTTGTCTATGTATTAAAATACTTTGTGGCAGTTATCGTATGTCTAATTGTAATTAAATTGTGTCGTCCATAATTACAAGAATACTGAGATTATCGTTATGAAATCGACAAGAAAAATGTGTTCAGAAGCATGGTTAAAATATAAACTTTTATATGAAAACGTACATTTCTCTGATCTTATCGTGTTATAATCGATTAAAACATTAATATATAATTTTTTTTTTAATATTAAGTATAATTATCAATGCTAATTAAACACGATTGTTAGAGCGTGAAATAAATAATAATCATTCGACATATAAATTAGATGCAATATATTGAAATACGTATACAGGCAATTCAATACTAAATTTGGATCCTCTTCAGTGTGAACAATAATTAAGTTTGATATATTCGAAGATGATAATGAATGTCGTTTCTCTTCCTAACGATCTGCGGTGGAAGATACACTTCCTCTTTTTTTTCTTAATAGTTAGAAAGCCAACAGTGTTTCTTAAAACAAATAAACTAAGGTGTTATTTAAGTTCTTTATAAATATTTTCCTAAAGTTTCGACTTAAAAGGTGTAAAAATAAACAATTTATTTTCTTTGTTTTGATTATTGCTTACAACACCTAATGCGGCTCTCGAGCTCGTTTATTCTTCTTTATTTTGTGTTAGTACATTGTTGAACCTTTCTCATATCATGTTTAAAAATAAAAAAATTAAAACATTTTAAAAAAACAGGCGTATGTCAGGTTAAACGTAAATTGAAAACTTTAAATACTTTTTTCTCGAAACCGTGTTTTTCAAAACGGTACCCAAAATATTTCGAGAACGAATAAATAGATCGGATTCGGATTTTTTTCTATTTATTTAGCATAAAAATATGCAGTCATAAAGGATTTTTTTGTTTAATCTTAGTTATTTTTAATAGCCAAAAAAATGATTAAATTTTAGATGATAATTCGGACACTTAAATTCAGATATTCAGATATTCAGAGATTCAGCGCCATTTTATAATAAATGTGAATTTTTAAAATTGGCTACGACAAATACTAGATTTAAATGTATATTTAAGAATGTACTGCATTTTTGTAGTTTGGATAAACTATAAGATTCTATAATAGGTACCGTAAACAGCTACAGTAGCTAATATACCTGATGCCTACAGCGCGGCAATATCTCTTCAATTTTTTAATATCTTTTAATTAAAAAATTACATTTTATTAACAAAACTATATATAAAACAATAGTACAAATCCCGATTCGATTCCTTTAATCCGTTTGGAGAAAAAAATTCATGAATATTTTTGGTGTCTTTAGGTGTATGTAATGTCTTAAAAACGTACTATAGTCCAATTAAATGCAACTTTTGAAAATCCTGCAAAAAATCCTGGAAAAATTCCAACTAAATCTTGTTCTAGATGAACAGACCCCTACAATTTAAGAGTTCTAATGACCAATTTGAATGCCTAAAATCTTGCTAAAATAGATCTTGAACTCAAAATTTTGTCATTTTTCCTCTTTCTTTGGGCTGTATTTTTTAAGACGTATATCATAGACAAATAAATGATTGCATCACGTTCAACAACCAAAAAAACATATAATACTATACTTGAAACCTCGGATTAAGCCTTAAAAGACATTTTTGAACACGTATTAAAGGATATCAAAAATTTAATTTAAAAATTGTTTATTAGCGATCTCTAAATCTTAATATTTTTTTATAAAAATTTAGGAGTGTTGTTTTGGAATGAAATGGAAGATTTTAAGCTGAGAAACCTTTTGAGCTGATAGAAAAACTATTTTTCTTGACAGTATAATATATACATTCTATTATTTGTGTGTGCGTGTATGTACATACATACATACAGCCTTAATCAAAATTACATCTTATATTCTTTAAATATTTTGAACTGAGAGGATTTAAACAAAAATTTAAATGTAAATTATTATTTGTTTTAAAAACCCTATAAATTTATGTATAATATCATTAATTTAAAATAATACAAATAAAAAAATTTCAGATAAATGAAATAGATATAGGTGCCTTATAATTTTAGCCAAAAATGTATATAATACATATGTGTACGCATATAAATTATGAGAAATTGGCACAAATAAAAAATATATAAATTTAAACATAAAAATACCAATGCAGAGCAAGACATCATTATTTATGTGTGACAAAGTATATTAATTTTAAAAAATGAACTTTAATTTATGGCTAATAGATCTGAACATTTTTCCTCAATACCATGATTTTGATATATTATACAATCTTTTATCATATTTGTTAGGATTTCATCCCGCGTTTTTATCATCAGGCGACCGTAGCGCCTGAACGGCGAACCATGCTGTTCGCCCTCTGAGCCTTACGCTCTCTTACATACATGAACCACGCTCTGCTACTCTCGCTACACTTGTACGCGCACACGATAATAAAGCTAACGTCCTAAGATCTGTATCTCGTCGTCTCAGTTGCCTCGTCCCCCGCCTATTCTCAACAATATTGTATATATTTTTTAAAAAGATTTCCAAAATCTATGTTTTATATAAAAAAATTCAAAAAAAGTTAAATACAATATATTTTGTTGTAAATTTTTTAAAGTTGACAAATTTAAAATAATAGAATTAGTAGAACAGAGAATAGAAATTAAATCATGTTTGTATTTTAATAAAAATTATACAGAAATTTTTTAAAAAACCTCATATTTAATTATAAATATCATAATTTTAATCTTTAATCTTATTAACACAATATAATCTTACTAACACAAAAATTTCTTTTAAAGAATAAAAGTTTTAATAACATATGTATTTAATTTCAATTACACCAAACTCCAATACGTTAGACATATAATTATAACATGGTAAAATATTGCAAGACGTTTTTACTAACATTTTATAAAATAATTTTTGGATTTTCCAAAATACCAAATAAGATTAAAGAATTTTCTAATGCAAATTTAAAATAAATGTTTTTATTATATGCGCTTTTTAATGTTTCTCAATCATACAATTACAAAGAAAGACAATTTAGACTGTAAATATTAAATTTGAAGAAAAAAATTAATAAAAATAAAAATAAAAAATTAATTAATTAAATAATGTAAAACAATCAGTTCACAATATACTGATCTAGCTCATCAGAAATACATAATTCAAAAGGTAATAAGCGCCAGATATACCGATATATAATTTCAAATAATAAAAAATATATAGTTAGTATTCAACTTTTATATACATATACAGGGTGCGTCAGCAAAATCTAGAGAAAATTTAATTTAAATTTCCCGCTGCATTTGATTGTAGTAGTAGATATGTGTTGATGGTTGAAGAAAGCAATGTTTGTATATATATATATATATACACATATATGTATATATAAATATATATGTATATATATATATATATATATATATACACATATATGTATATATAAATATATATGTATATATATATATTAAATAAAAATCATGTGTAAATTGAACAATATATATTACGAAATTATGTCCTACAAGATTAGAGTAACCTTGTAAAATTTTCAACTACAATATTGATAGATGTTTCATGACATTTTTCAAGTACTTTAAGAAAGGGAAAAAAGTGTCTGATGGGGCATCCAAAAAACTATTAAAAAAACCCAAAACAATCGCATTCTGATGTTAAAAAAATGTGATTTTTTGCTGAATTGAATATGTCTCCCCCCCCCCCTATCGACTTCTCTCCTTTGTATGGCTGCATTAATGTATGTGCAGGTAGGCCCAGAACATTTCATAATTTGTATTCGTTAATAACATAGCAATACTCCTAATAAAAATTATCCTTAGCAAAAAATAAACCAAAAGTCAAATTATTTTTCCATATAATAATTTTTAAAAAATATTCTGTCAAGAAATTTTTAACTATTTTTTCCATTAATACTCAATAACCGGGTACCCATTGTATAGTTTAGTATACAGCCCTATACAGCTATACAGTTGTTAGCTATTAAGCCTTTTTTGCATTATATTTTAAAGAATTTCCGAGTAATACAAATTTTAGTACCTAAAATTTTAATGCTGAAAAAATAGATTTTAATACACTCAATATCTCACGCGTATTACCAGTACTCAGTGAGCAATCGACATAAACAGACTATGTTCACTATTATTCTGCATGTAATTGAGTTTTTGTGCTGTTTTTTATTAATTCATAATATATGCAAAAAAGATTATCAATATAAAGAAGTTGTTATTGCCAATACAGTTTACAAAGTAATGTTATTTGTACTAGGTATAAAAAATAGTTCTTTATTCATTAGTATCAGGCAAAATATGTCTATTATTCACTAATAGAACTAATGTTTATTTTAGATTAAATGACAAAAATATTTAAAGTTCCCTAATAGGCACATGGTGCAAATATATAATAAATATGTCATGAATTAATATCAATCTTGCAATTATTACCCTACAGCTTGTATCAGACTAAAAATTGAGATTCGAATTTATTCAATTGAAAGAAAAAAAATTTTAAGTTTAGTGAACTTTATTTTGATTGATCCAAATTTCAATCAATTTCAATTGATATGGATTAGATACACCATAATACAACAGTTTTGCCAAAATAAATTTTTAAAAATATTTATCAAAACTTAAATTAATTCAAATTTGTGGTATAAAATTTTATTATGATTATTACGACTATTTCAAAAATTAATTCTTTATTCTAAATTTTATGCTAAATGTATAATATTTTATGTTGCAATATTTCTACATTATAATTTAGAAATAATTATTTATTATTTTAAGCATGTATATGGATTATTTATATTTCTAAAGGTTTTACGTTAAAAAAACCAGAAAAAATGATGGTTTTATAAATAATGTAAATATTATGTAATCTGCCTTAATATACTCTAATATTTATTTAATAATATAATCGTCATTATTTTCTATAATAGTCGTCTACTTATTTAATGTTTAATTTCTTTTACGAAAAAGCTAATTAACTTTAATTCGAAATAAAGCGATTCGACTTCACTTGCTTTTACAAAACTTTTTCCTTGTAAGAAATGCTTCAGTGATCAGAAAAGATAATTCAATAGGACAAATACGCTGAAAAAATACTTTCAATCCTAATTTTCTAATTTTTTTATTACACTTGTTTCTTTATATGCAGTCAAACATTACATCATGATACAGATATCAAAGTAGATTAGCTTCTTTGAAACAAGAATTAAAAAATTAATAAATAAGTGAACGTACATCATAGAAAATAATGTTCATGATGGCGATTATATTATTAAATATAATAAATTATAACAAACGTTTATATTATAAAAACAATGTTACTTTTCGTTCTCTAATACATAATATAGCTAAAACATTTATCTCAATTATAAAACAATTTCTTTCCAAATTTAATTTTTCAAATGTAGTAAGATGATTTATATCATTATCGTTTTGCCAAAATACAATTTTGAAATTAATTGAACAGTTATTAATATTATAAAAAAAATAAATACTTCTACATTTATTTTTGTAAATATATTTACATAATTGCAGATTATAACTTTTACATTAAATATCGTCATATAATTTCATAAATGTTTGCCTGCCGCGATTATTACTAAAAACTATCTATCAATTCTTCAGATAAATAAACAGTGAAAAAGATTAAATTCCTGATGTTAGTGCAATATATTATAGTTCCAAATATACTGACACACTAAATAAAGCATTATTTTTATCAGAGTAGTTTTTTTCCAAATAATAATATGTTAGCAATATAACAATAATATGCCAGCAAATTTGATTATTGCTGTAAAGAAAATTCCTACTATGTTTTTAAGCTTAGTATCTAATATTGTGATTTATCAATTATAATATAATAAGAAGAGAAAAACAGAAATGCAACAGAAATAAAATACATCTTCGTCATGATCTTCGTCTATTCGTTTTTTAAGACATTTCTAACAATTAAAGAAACTGTGGAATGTATTTGACTATTTATTTTTATTAATATAATTTGCAATACACATTTGCAACACATGCTCTTGGCAGGTTTGGCTGTCTAAGTTTATTTCGAATAAAAATTCTCCAATTGTTGTTTCATTTTTTTCATATTTGTGCAAGAAATTAATAGTGAAATCCACATACATCTTAAATATATGTCCTAAGGAGTACATTTAACATTATGCTATTCAATTTTACAAGATTTTTGTTAAAAATACAAAACTAAAAACGAGATAAAATTATTCTCTGCCAAAACAAGGATAAGAATCTGAGGCGTCATAACAAAATTTGTATAAAAATATAAAATTTTTTACTTCCAATACCCTTTCCTGTGCGGTCAATTAATTTCATAAAAAAATGTACATAAATATTCCCAGATAACAACATGTATCTAAACAAAATCTCATAAATCTTTGATTGAATGATGCTGACAATATGATTTGCTTTACATTTGTCTTCGCCATTTCATATACGCCAACATTGAAGCAACATGCAGGCCACATGCATACATGTATTGCCAGTAGTTTGACAACAAGATAGCAGCATTAAAGTGCATTATCAGCAATACAACATTGTATGTTTCTATAACTTATTATAGCAGCATAAAGGTAAAACCACAAATTTTGATAATTTTAAAGTTGCTGACATGTTGCTATCCAAAGTGGTCATAAAGGTATGTATTTGTCAACAAATGTGTACTTAGTTGTGCAATTCTGATAGCAACATATGATATGATTGCGAGCAACATGCTAGTAACAATACAGACACATTGCTATGTGGATTAGTATAAAGCCAGATAACAAAGTATATCTAGGCAAAACTGTGCAAATCTGTAACTACTTATGATAATGGCAACTTGCCTTATATTTGTTTTCAACAATTTCAAATATACCAACATTCAAACAACATGCAGGTAACAATGTATGTAAGTATATGTGCGTGTGCGTGCGTGCGTGCGTGCGTGCGTGCGTGCGTGCGTGCGTGCGTGCGTGCGTGCGTGCGTGCGTGCGTGCGTGCGTGCGTGCGTGCGTGCGTGCGTGCGTGCGTGCGTGCGTGCGTGCGTGCGTGCGTGCGTGCGTGCGTGCGTGCGTGCGTGCGTGCGTGCGTGCGTGCGTGCGTGCGTGCGTGCGTGCGTGCGTGCGTGCGTGCGTGCGTGCGTGCGTGCGTGCGTGCGTGCGTGCGTGCGTGCGTGCGTGCGTGCGTGCGTGCGTGCGTGCGTGCGTGCGTGCGTGCGTGCGTGCGTGCGTGCGTGCGTGCGTGCGTGCGTGCGTGCGTGCGTGCGTGCGTGCGTGCGTGCGTGCGTGCGTGCGTGCGTGCGTGCGTGCGTGCGTGTGTACACATACATATATATGTATATGTATATTTATATGTATATAAAATATATGTTTGTACACACACACACACACACGCACACGCACACATACGTATATGTCTGGCATATACAAAAACATTTTGAGCTTTATGGAGGTTGATCGTATATTTCGGAGACCAAAAAGTCCTCAATATATGCAATTAACCTCAAATTTTTGTGAGACCTATCCCCCAAGTATTAAAAGTCTGTGAAGTATGCATTAGCCGAAGACAATGTCCTTATTAAATGCTTGGTGTATATATATATATATATATGTATATACAGGATGTCCCGTAACGCTTCATAAACATTTCAGGGAGCAAAAGAAGGTGAAATTTTGAACTAAAAGTTCCATTGCCAATTTTGGCTGAGATCATTATTTACCAAGTTAGTAACGGTTAAAGTTGATCAATCAGATTGCGCACAGCTGAAACACTCAGAAGCGTAACGTGCCGTGGGGCTCCTCACATTTACTGGAAACATTTTCCGGATTAAAATTTTATTCTAATTCATCATATTAATAAATAAAACAATCATTCAATAAATGGGTAAATAAATAATCAAATAAACAGGTAACTGAGTAAGAATAAATTACAATTGGATATTTATCCAATTTTTGATTATTTTTTATTCTTATTTATTATTTATTTATTTGTTTAATTTAATTATTTAATTCATTTGTTCATTCAGTTACTTAATTTCCGTGGCTAAGTTAGTAGCGATGAAAAAAAATTAACTACGAGATTTTTGTCATGGTCATAAAAGAAGATTATTAGAAAAAAACAATAACAAAATAAATTGTATAATAAATAATTTGTTACACATCTTCAAAAAACGTTTTGACATGTATCACACATGATTATTTCGTTTTATTGTCGTAGAAACCGATAAAGCTATCCGTTTTTATTTAAAATCAGTTTTTTAAGAAACTGTTTAATTCGTTTGAAGAAAAACTGTTTAACAAATTGCTTGTAAACAATTGATTTTAAATATTTCTTGTTAGCATCCTAATATTGTATGTACATTACTTGTACGTAATAACGTACAATTCTATCTTTTCCTTATAATTCTATCAACGTTATTAACGTACAATTCTATCTTTTTTTTTCATAATCACGTTATTATTTTAAATCAAAGTTAAAATTTACAAATACGTAATTAATTAAATTCTCAATTGTCACTTTCATCTTATCGTTACACAGTAAACAATTTTTTGTTAAATTTAATATACATATTTTATTATGTATCAAACACTTCACCCTTTGTTTGTTAATTGATTTCAAGATAAATACATATGTCAAAAAGTAACACAAATGTTATGTAAAAAATTAACACAACGAAAATATAGCAATGTCATAATTTGGAAACAAATTGTGGAAACACATTTCTTCAGTAAAATGAACATTAATAATGTCGACACGTGCCTTTTATTAATTTAACTTAGAATTTACATTTCAAAACTACATTAATTTAATATTACTTGTTCATTTATCTATAAATGTTATTTTAGTTTTAAGAAATGTAAAATACTAAACACAAAGTATAATACAATTTTAACACAAAATATTCAAATACTGTTATAAAACATTAAATTAATGTTAATTTTACTGAAGAAATGTATTTCCACAATTTGTTTCCAATTTATGTCATTACTATATTTCCTTTGTGTTAATTTTTTACATAACATTTGTATTACTTTTTAACATATATATTTATCTTAAGTTCAATTAACAAAAAAATTTAGATGAACTGTTTAATACATAATAAAATATGTATGT
This sequence comes from Solenopsis invicta, assembly GCF_016802725.1. Taxonomy (NCBI): domain Eukaryota; kingdom Metazoa; phylum Arthropoda; class Insecta; order Hymenoptera; family Formicidae; genus Solenopsis; species Solenopsis invicta. The sequence goes on from NC_052671.1 coordinate 22,035,409, forward strand.
TAAACTTAACAAAAAATTGTTTACTGTGTAACAAAAAAATGAATATGACAATTAAGAATTTAAATAATTACGTATTTGTAAATTTTAACTTAGATTTAAAATAATAACGTGATTGTGAGAAAAAAATAGAACTGTACGTTAATAATGTTAATCGAATTATAAGGAAGATAGAATTGTACGTTACATACCAATATTATGATGCTAACAAAAAATAATCAAAATAAATTGTTTACAAGCAATTTGTTAAACAGTTTCTCTTCAAACAAATAAACAGTTTCTTAAAAAACTGATTTTAAATAAAAACGAATAGCTTCATCAGTTTCTATGACAATAAAAGAAATAATCATGTATGATACATGTCAAAACGTTTTTTGAAGAAATTGTTTAACAAATTATTTATTACACAATTTATTTTGATAATGTTTTTTCCAATAATCTTCTTTTATACCCATGACAAACATTTCGACAAACACTTCATTTTTCCCCATTCCTACGAGGTTATCCATGAGAATTAAGTAACTGATTGAACAAATTAAATTAAACAAACAAATAAATAAATAATAAGAATCAAAAATAATCAAAAATTGGATAAATTTTCAATTGTAATTTATTCTTACTCATTTACCTATTGACTTGATTACTTATGTACCCATTTATTATTTGAATGATTAATTTATTAATATAAAGAATTAGAATAAAATTTTAAAATTGGGAGAATGTTTACAGTAAGCGTGAAGAGCCCCACACACGCTACGCTTCTGGGCGCTTCGGCTGAGCACAACCTGATTGATCAACTTTAATCGTTAATAACTCAGTAAATAATGATCTGAGCCAAAATTGGCAAAAAAACTTTTAGTTCAAAATTTCATCCTCTTTCGCTTTCTAAAATATTTATGTAGTATTATGAGATACCCTATAAACTATGAGCAGTTTGACAACAAAACAGCACCATCAAAGTTACCTTGCATTATCAACAATAAAACAACATTATATGTTTCTATAAATTATTATAGCAACATAAAGGCAATAGTAGAAATTTTGATGGTTTCAAAATTGCTGACATGTTGCTGGCAAGTTGCTATCTAAAGTCATCATATAATGAAGAAATCTATTTGGCAACAAATGCAGACTCGAGTGCTGCAATTCTGACAGTAACATGAATACAAACACATAATAACAATAGTCATGTTGTTATCTGAACTGGCATAAATTGTTCCTTTTAAAATAATATTCATATAACTATAAAATCAAATATATTAAGTCTGTTCTTTTCAACTAAACTTCTTGCATCATACTTATTCTTTTCTCCTCTTTTTCTCCAATGTGGACAAAGAACAGACTTATCAACATGTCGAGTCATGGAAATAAGCTATTATAACATTGAGTAAATTTATCTAATACTTTTAAATTCATTAATTTACAATATATAATGAACATATAACCTCACCCAAGTATTCTCTGTACGTGTGTATATAGTGTATATGTATATACATACATATGTGCGCGCGCGTGCGATTAACTTCTTTTTCTCTTTTTTTCATTAATAACATATTTAGATTAAAAAAGATGTAAGTTTAGATATATAAACTTAAAATTATTAAGCCAAAAATAATTTTAAGATTAAAAGAAACACATTATTCTTACTAATATATTACTGCTGTGTACTTAAGACATCTAATATGCAAGTATAAATAACAATATTTATAAAATTTATATAAATTACATATTTTAAGCAAGACAACAGTGATCCTTCTTAACAATGATAAATGTATTTTTTTTCATATTAATTACTAAAATATAATTATAAAATGTACTCACAATAAAACAATTATACCTTGCATTTAAACATCACGAATATATAACTAAAGAGGTATTCACACAGAGATTCAGAAGATATTAACGACAAAATGACGGATTTCATGTTTGCAACTAAGAGGTTTCTACGGCGTCTTTTACCTTAGATTTCGTTACGACGTGGGTAGCCATTTTAACAACGGCAAAATTTCCTTTACCAATAGTTTTCTCCAACTCGTAATAACCGACACGGATAAGTTTGTTGACAGAAAATTCCTGGGAAACCTCATTGTGCGACGACGGCGCGGATGCCATTTTTTGATCACTTCTCTCGCTCGTACTTGACTCGTTGCCAATTGCAATACTGTTAGTACCAAGTTACGTCGACAGAGATGTTACGATCGTTTCTCGATACTGCCATCTAGTATCGATAAATAAGAGATGCTTCACCATCATAAGATATTAAAGGTCTGTTCGCATTTCTTGTATTGCACTTTTTGCACCCAACATCTTTGGGTGCTTTCCATCTAGGGCTGATGCCTCGTGCCCACAGAACGCGGCAAGGTTTGCCGCGCGGCGGAAGTTGGCATGGTAGGCTCAATGCACACAGGACGCGTCAACGCGTTACGCATGGCGAATAGCCAATCATTCTTTTGCTTTCTTATTTCTTGTCATAAAAACGAAAAAATGATTGGCTATTCGACACGCGTAATGCGTTGACGCGTCCTGTGTGCATTGAGCCGTAGCCAATCATGAAGTTGAACTCGATCCAACTTTTGCCGCGAGGCGGAAATTACATCCAGGCGAACAAAACGTTGATTGGCTACCGAAATATTCCTCAGCCAACTTCTGCCGCGCGGCAAGCCTTGCCGCGTCCTGTGAGCACGAGGCATGAGTTCAGGGGTGTTTACGATAACTAGGCTGTGTTCCGATATAACTGCCAGTTCTGGCAGTGATGAAAAATCCGTTCCGTTATTGGTACGCAGCGCACTGCGACAGCATCTAGTAACATTAATGACGTCAAGAATGGTAGCCATATTGCCACTGTGACTACTGCAGCTTCCAAGGTGAGGTAGCTACAGTGCAATATGGCTACTATGCTGTTCCGAAATACGATGCTATAGCAGTGCTGGCAGTAATGCAGTAATATTGGAACAGTTGTGACAGTGTACTGTCATGACGTTACATTTACTGCACTGCCAGTAAAAACGGAACACAGCCCTAATCGGATCTCGGATTGGATTGAACAATGGTACTCAACGTAGGTATAAAAAATTTCCCTAGGCTAATCGGATTGACGATTGCTGTCTCAAATGTAATCCGATTGATGACGAAAGCATGGAGACCGAGAAGCATGCTTGAAAAGTAAGTCTCTTTATTTTTTTAAATAATAACACAAAAAATCAAAGATAAAGTTAAAAAGAATGATTTGAATTTAGATTTTTTGTAATTTTTTTTGTCTAAACACTGGATTTCGTTTAAATTTCTGTTTGTAAAAATTAATTAATCTATTCTAAAGTTTGTGGTTATATCGGAAACAAATTAAAATTAATAAAACAATTATTAATTGTTAGGTACATATTAAAGCATATAATATTTCAAGCATATCATATAGAATTCCTGTTTATTATAAACTTACCCACATAGCACGTAATATTTCTGTGATATCACAGAATCATTGCAATATCACAGAAATATTACATATTATTGTGAAATATCACAGAAATATTACTGTGATATTACACAGTGATAATGACATTGAAATATTCCACTGATATCACAGAAATATCACAAAAATATTACTGTGATATTACACAGTGATAATAACATTAAAATATTCCAATGATATCATTGCAATATATTGTTGTAATATTTAATTCCAAAGAACAAGGTAATGTCAAATGACGTTTTTATTATGTCTTATTAATGCAACGTCACTATCTCTTTGATTAATTTCGATATTTTTAGTATCCTTAATATTCTTGGTAATTTCGGTATCCTATAGAAGAAATCAAGTTACAAATAAAATAATTATGTCTTTGCCCTTTCGTGGAATAAAAGTGAAAGTTAAGAAAAAAAATTAATTAACTTTATTATTAGTTTAGATATTTACTTAGTTTATCCCTTAAACTGTATATATGTATATACTATAATGTACGTTCTTCTATGTAATCTATCAATTTAATTATTGCTTTACAACTCGATCAATAATGATTTTATTAAAAAATTACAGAAAAACCTTTGTATTTGTCTTATTGCCATTTATAATTTTTACAGGAGCACAAAAATCGATTTTAATTTTTAAAAATTTTTATCATAAGGTATTTAAAAAAAAATGTTTACAAAAAGTTTTGTTAATACACATTTAATATTCACTTGGCAATAAATATTTCAAAATATATTTAGAAGTTTTTGAAAAAAATATACATTTTTACGTCGTTTAATATTTACTGCTCGGTACATTATTTTGTGAAATAGTTTATTCATTAATTTTGATTAGACTATTAAACACTACAGTAAAAGGTTTTTCAAGTTTTTTAAAATATTAAATTTCCAACAAATTTTTCTTTAGATTTCATTTTTTTTTCAACTCTATTAAAAAATATGATTATACATATTCTATCATTAATTAGGTATTTTATAATGTTCATTAATTATATGTATGTATATAATGTTGCGGCTCGGTCACCGACCGTCACAACATACGACGAAACAAGTGAGCGCATGCACAGCCGCTATGCGATCCCGCCGTGTGTATAAGACTCCACGCAAACAAGTGAGTGCTGGCACCACCGCTAAGTGGCCGCGCCGCTGGAGACCTTCTCGTGAGTCAAGTGCAGCCACAGGTGTTATATCTAGATGCCGACCGAGCCGACTCACCACGAATCACTAGCTCACACTTCAGTGAGATTTTAAAGAAAATCGTTGCTTGTTGTAATTTGAAAACGAATACTCGTTCTAATTTTTTTCCCAATGTGACGTCCCTTGAAAAAAAAGTTGATAAACTTGTTTTAATGAACTGATTTCTGATCAGTAACGGATTATATTTTGTCAGTTAACTGATAAAACATCATCAGTTACTGATCAGTAATCAGTTTATTGAAACAAGTTTATCAACTTTTTTTTCAAGGGGTACGTGTGGAACGCTGTTTTATATTTTTACATGTAAATAAAATTTTATATTTTTACATGTAAATAATATTTTGTAATGTTATTTAATCTTGAACATAAATTAAAATTATAATTCAAATTGAATCTTTTTTAACAAAAATGAAAAAGGATACAAGAGATTTTTTTTTGTAAATTAAACATTTATTACGTTTACATTATTGTATTGTTTTAATAAATATAATTATTTTTTTCTATGTCTAATATATATTACATATAACAATATGAAAATAATATTAAGAATAACAATAAAAATAAAATAAAGTAAAATAATTTATTTATTTAATTTCTTGCAATATTATTTAAATATCACATAAACATCACAGAAATATTTTGAAATATGACAGTAATATTACTATGAAATATCACAGTAATATTATAGTGATGCGTTTTCGCGGACATTTTGATATTACTGTGATATCACAGTAATATTTCGTGATATTTCTGCAATATTTCATTTGTAATATTGCAATGTAAAAGTGATATTGCTGTGATATCACTGCAATATTACGTGCTATGTGGGTAGTAAAAATAACTTTGAAATTATTCAACTACATTACACATTAATCAATATTAATTTATATGTTAAAAATCAATAATGTCTCTGAAAATGTTCTTTTTATTCTTTTCCAGATCGTAGATAAACTTCAACTCCAAGAATAAATAAAAATTAATGGAAAATGTATTTACATGAAAAGGACATTATTGAACAACATCAATTTGTGCTAACTTAAAATTTGTAAAATCTGCTATTTTTTGTTGTTCATTAGAGAGTAATAATATAAGAACATAATATATACATAAATAAAATTTAAATAATTGTATGCATACATGACTTTTATTGTAAAATGTACATATTTTTCATCTATACCAAAAAAAAAAATTTTTTTTTGTGATAAAATCACACAAACAATACAAGCACGAAGATCTAGCTACGACCGTTGAAGGCAAAGATTATGTTAAAATTTACATAAAATTTTTATTTTTGTTATGAATGACTGATATGTACCTTGTTACAATAAAAGTCATATACAATTATTTGAATTTTATTTATGTATATTCCGTTTTTATATTATTACTTTCTAATAAACAGCTAACAAAGAAAAGCAGATTTTACAAATTTTAAGTTAGCATAAATTGATATTGTTCAATAATGCCCTCTTCATATAAATCCATTTTCCAGTAATTTTTATTTATTCATGGAATTGAAGTTTATTTACAATCTGCAAAAGAATAAAAAGAACATTTTCAGAAACATTATTGATTTTTAACATATAAATTAATATTGATTAATGTGTAGTTGAATTAATATTGATTAATGTAGTTGAATGACTTCAAAGTTATTTTTACTAAGTTTACCCTTACAAAAAAGACGCACGGGCTAGAAATTGTAATCTCTGTGATTATTGTAATATTTTCCTGTAATCCATTCGTAATACGAAAAAACCACACAAGTTTATTGTAATATTAACACGTTATTGTAATATTTGTGTGTGGTTATTGCAGTATTTTTCTGTAGTCATTGTAATATAAGGTTACAATTTCCAGTCCGTGCGTCTTTCGTAAGAGTAAACAGGAATTCCATATAATATGCTTGAAATATTATATGATACGCTTTAATTTATATCTAACAATTAATAATTGTTTAATTAATTTTGATTCGTTTCCGATATAACCACAAACTTAATAGGTTAATTAATTTTTACGAACAGAAATTTAAACAAAATCCGGTGTTTAGACAAAAAATATTGCAATAAATCTAAATTTAAATTCCTTTTAACTTTATCTTGGATCTTTCGTGTTATTATTTAAAAAAATAAAGAGATTTACTTTTCAAGCGTGCTTCTGTGTCTCCACGCTTTCGTCATCAATCGGATTACATTTGAGACAGCGGGTGTTTACGATAACTAATCGGATCTGGGATTGAATTGAACAATGGTATTCAACGTAGGTATCTTAGAAAATTTTCCTAGGCTAATCGGATTGACAATTGCTGTCTCAAATGTAATCCGATTGATGACGAAAGCGTGGAGACCAAAAAGCATGCTTGAAAAGTAAGTCTCTTTATTTTTTTAAATAATAACACAAAAAATCAAAGATAAAGTTAAAAATAATGATTTGAATTTAGATTTATTGTAATTTTTTTTGTCTAAGCACTGGATTTTGTTTAAATTTTTGTTTGTAAAAATTAATTAATCTATTCTAAAGTTTGTGGTTATATCGGAAACAAATCAAAATTAATAAAACAATTATTAATTGTTAGGTACAATATTAAAGCATATAATATTTCAAGCATATCATATCGAATTCCTGTTTATTATTAACTTAGTAAAAATAACTTTGAAATTATTCAACTACATTACACATTAATCAATATTAATTTATATGTTAAAAATCAATAATGTCTCTGAAAATGTTCTTTTTATTCTTTTCCAGATCGTAGATAAACTTCAACTCCAAGAATAAATAAAAATTACTGGAAAATGGATTGATATGAAAAGGGCATTATTGAAGAATATCAATTTGTGCTAACTTAAAATTTGTAAAATCTGCTATTCTTTGTTAGTTGTTCATTAAAGAGTAATAATATAAGAACGGAATATACATAAATAAAATTCAAATAATTGTATGCATATATGATGCGTATATTCCATTTTTATATTATTGTATGCGTATATTCCATTTTTATATTATTACTCTCTAATAAACAACTAACAAAGAATAGCAGATTTTACAAATTTTAAGTTAGCACAAATTGATATTGTTCAATAATGCCCTTTTCATGTCAATCCATTTTCCAGTAATTTTTATTTATTCTTGGAGTTGAAGTTTATTTACCATCTAGAAAAGAATAAAAAAAACATTTTCAGAGACATTATTGATTTTTAACATATAAATTAATATTGATTAATGTATAATGTAGTTGAATAATTTCAAAGTTATTTTTACTAAGTTTATAATAAACAGGAATTCTATATGATATGCTTAAAATATTATATGCTTTAATATGTACCTAACAATTAATAATTGTTTTATTAATTTTGATTTGTTTCTGATATAACCACAAACTTTAGAATAGATTAATAATTTTTACAAACAGAAATTTAAACGAAATCCAGTGTTTAGACAAAAAAAAATTACAATAAATCTAAATTCAAATCATTCTTTTTAACTTTATCTTTGATTTTTTGTGTTATTATTTAAAAAAATAAAGAGACTTACTTTTTAAGCATGCTTCTCGGTCTCCATGCTTTCTTCATCAATCGGATTACATTTGAGACAGCAATCGTCAATCCGATTAGCCTAGGGAAATTTTCTATACCTACGTTGAGTACCATTGTTCAATCCAATCCGAGATCCGATTAGTTATCGTAAACACCCCAGATTCCTCACTCGGGTGCACCATGATGTCGTTTTATCTTTGTTGTTTACCAAATGTTAAACAAGGATAGAATAATGTCTGGGTACAGCCTGGTGGGGAATCTGAACGCAGTCTTGGCTTGTAAGTAACATATGTACATTGTGGCTGTTTTCCGAAAATTCTATCGAAAATATTTCTTTTAGTAATGGTTGGTAGCGCTGTAACTAACTACGCTGTGGGTGTATTCCAAAAGTTCTATCGAAAATATCGCTTTTAATAATAAAGTTGGCAACACTGTAACTAACTACGCTGTGTTCCGTAATAAAAGTTGAGTTTGTGATTTTGTTATAGCGTTTTCGATTGGGAAAAAGTTAGTGCGCACAAGTGCGCACTCAGTTCACGCCAACACTGGACAAGTTCCATGAGTTGCATTGAATAGGGGGTGCGCACGATTGGACACCGCACGATTGGACACCACCACTCACAGCGGCCGATGCCTAGAGTTTTTCCGTTGGTTTGGTTAGATAAGTCAAAATGATTGGTTGGTGTCCAATCGTGCTGTGTCCAAAAGAGTATTACCCATTGAATAGTGCAAATGCAAAAAAACACGTCCAAATTTTAAAGTAATAAATAAGAAAAGAGGAAAAGGAAATTGGATAGAAAATGAGATAAGTAAAGAGGCTTGGACAGAACATTTTAGGAAACTAATAGGAGGGGAAGAAGAGGTGTCAGAAGGGGAAAAGAAAAGAAGAGGAGCAGAGGAGAAGAAAAGCAAAAAAACAAGAAGTAAGGGAAACGGACGAAGAAGAGCTGAAGGAGGTAGAAATAATTACGGCAATAAATAGTTTGAAGAAAGGAAAAGCAGCAGGTATTGATGGGATTCCGATGGAAGCCTGGAAATACGGAGGATCAAAAGTAAGAAAAAGATTTGTGAATTTAGTAAAGGAAATCTGGAAGGAGAATGAGATTCCGGAAGACTGGAAGAAAAGTGTAATTGTGACAATTCACAAGAAAGGGGACACGGAGAAGGCGGAAAATTATAGAGGAGTAGCGCTGTTATGTACGGCCTACAAGGTATACGCAGAAGTTATAAGAAGAAGATTGGAAAAGGAAGTAGAGGAGAGAGAGCTAATACCAGAGAGCCAAGCAGGCTTTAGGAAAGGAAGAAGGACAGTGGACAACATTTTCATACTGAGCCATGTTGTCCAAAGAGAGAGAGAAAGAAAGGAAGATGGAAATGAAAGAAAGGTGTTCGCCTTCTTCGTGGACCTAAGAGCAGCATTTGACAACGTAAACTGAGAAAAGCTTTGGGAACTGATGGAGGAGTGGAACATAAACGGAAACATAATCGACAGGTTGAAGGGAATATACAAAAGAACGATGGCAACAGTTAGGACGGGAGATGGACTAACAGAGGAGTTCAAGACAAGAAAAGGAGTAAGACAGGGATGTGTTCTGAGTCCGATACTATTCAACATGTATATCGCGGATATTGATAAGTATTTAGATGTAAGGAGGGTAGGGGGGGGTAAAGATTGGAAAGAAAAGAATTTGGTCCTTGGCGTATGCAGACGACTTGATTTTACTAGTAAAGAATAAAGAAGCCATGGCGGATATGATGGGAACGCTAAGGAGATTCCTAAAAGACAGAAAACTAGATTTAAATGTGGAAAAATCGAAAATTATGGTTTTCAATAGTGGAGGGAGAGAGAAGAAAAGAAAATGGACATGGGAAGGAAAGGAAATAGAAGAAGTACAAAAATTTAAGTATCTAGGTTTCACGTTTAACAGAAGAGGAGATTACGCGAGCCACATAAAAGAGCTAAGGAAAAAGGGAAGGATGGCGGCAAATATAGTATGGGGTATAGGCGAAAGGATGTGCAAAAACGATTTTTCGAGACGATGGAGTTTATTTAGGTACTTGGTAGAAAGCGTGATGGTATACGGAGTAGAGATATGGGGATGGGAAGAAAGGAAAGAGTTAGAAAAGATACTTTTGGATTATATGAGATGGATGTTCAAACTAGATTTCTGTACGCCAAGATATTTAATAACGAAAGAGTTAGGTTTAAGAAAGTTAAAAGGAGAATGGGGAATTAGAGCAAGAAAGTACGAAGAAAAGATTGAAGAAATGGAGGAGGAGAGATGGGTAAAGATATGCTGGAGAGAAAAAGAAAAGGACGGGTGGAAAGAATTATATGGTAAAGAAAGAGAAAAGTATTATAATAGAAATGGCTGGGGAGTAATAGCGATAAATGACATGCCAAGATCGGAGAGAAATCTAATAGAGGAGCTAAGAGAAAGAGAAAGGGATGTACAAGTGCAAGAAGAAGAAAGCAGAATAAAAGAAGCGAGGTATAATAAAAGATACAAGGAATTCAGAAAAGAAAATGGTGTCCCAAGATACATAGAAGAAGGATTAGAAAGTGGAGGTAAAAGAGGGGAAGGAATAAGGGCTTTAATTAGATTAAGATGCGGAAACATGGAAAATGATAATAAATACTGGTTAGAAGAGGAAAATAGGATTTGTATATTTTGTAAGGAGGGGAAAGACAATATGGAGCATTTTACAGGTGAATGTAAGGTAACAGGTGATTGGTTTGTAGGATTAGGAGAAAATGTAAGAGATAGAATAAGAAAATTAGAAAATGAGGAGCTAGACGAAAAGAAAGAAGAATTATTAATTAAGTTTTGGAAAGAAAAAGAGAAGCTTAAGCGTAAAGAAGAAGGGAAAAACCAAGGAAAAGGAGAAATAAGAGGTTCAAATAATAAAGAAAAGTAAGAAAAAGAAGAAAATTGGAAATAATACTGTACATAATGTAATCATATGTATTATATTGTATTGTATTGTATACTGTATATTGGTTTTATTTGTTTAGTCTATAGTAGGGTAGGATACAAGGCCAAGGGTGTAATGTATATAATGTATATAAAGATAAGATAAGGAAATGGAAAAGGAACATCTAATAACAGTTTTAGTAATAGTTTTAGTTTTTAGTTTTAGTTTTAGTCTTAGTATTAGTTTATAGAATTAATAGACTTTACAAGCATAGTACAAACTGAAACGCCAGTACAAAGAAAGATCTCACATAGATATTTAGATTTAGATATTATATTCTAGTTTTAAGTGGGGAGAGGTAAGACATAAGAAGAGAAGAAAGAGTTAACCAAAGAAAGGAGGAGAAGAGAAAGGGGAAACTTTCGGAGGACGTAGGGAGGGGGGGAAGAAACTCGCACGCATGCATGCATAGTATGGAAGGATGTGTGAGATAAGATCTTTTGTAAACCAAGTCCCTCTTCCTGGCTGTATGTAGCTGAAGAAAATAAACATTCATTCATTCAAAAACACGTCCAAATTTTCAGTGCAAGTGTCACTTGAGTTAATTATAATAGATCACGCGAAAAAAAAGTAACCTCGAAAAAGTAATCTCGTGCTCAGTAAGTAATGATTTTTACTATATGTAATTAAATAATATATAATCATTAAAAAAAATGCTATTATATTACATCAAGTAATTAATTATATTTTAAAAAAAGTATAAAATTGATGTACTTGCATAAAAGATATAACACTTACGGTGTCATTATCCATTTTTTTTCACACATGCTACATATAATACATATTTCAAAATTTATTTTTATATTTGTTATGTTAATCAAATTGCAAATAATAAATTAAATTGCATTATAAAAACTAATTGTATTTATGTTACCCTTATATTTATATTATCCTAATTTTTTATTTTTACTTATTGTAATCGTCTGAATAAATTTAAATAATATTTCTGAGATATTTTAATAAAATATACTTTAAAATTATAGACAATTAAAGAATATAATATGATTACAATAATGAGTTAAAATTTAAGAGTTTTAAAAATATTTTACAAAAAAATATATAATATATAAATAAAAGACAATAATACTTAAACAGAAAATTTGCTCAATTTTTAAATTTTAAAAAGCATTTTTTTTAATACAAATAACTTTATAGAATTTTTCTTTTTTAGTTTTTATTTCATTTTTGCATGAACTTTTAAATAATAGCGACATATGCGACGATGCTTTTGCAGTTAGATATATTCAACTGTAAACACGTGAAACACGATAATACAATTTAGTTGTTTTCTATATGACACGTGACGCGCGCAACAAAAAAAACGCACCCATGAGACGGATCCTTTTTTGCCTCGGCGGTCTCTTCGATAGGATAGGCTAGGTTAAGATAAGTATATATTATTTAATTATGGGATTTAAATGGAAAAAGAGCAATTAAGAAAGATAGAATAAGACAATTTCAATCATCATGGCTAGATGAAAAAGTTTTTAAAGGATCAACAGAGTCGCAAAATGGATGCAATTTTAATTCATATTCCGACCAGAATGAATGTGCGTCGTTAGTGCGCCAGGAATTTTAGCGTTATAAGAAAAAAGCCAGCGTGGCCGCTCTCAGGTTCCTCTCTAGTTCCGTAATGAAAATTGAGCTTTGACTATTTATCTCTGGACTGTTAATACCTCCACTTTTCCATAAGATAGAAGGAGAGGTCCGAGAATCTGAGATCTCAGCGCCCCCGGGTCCGGAAATTGACCAAATCGAGAACTATTTAGCTATATTTCAAGTAAGAATCGGTACGATCAGTACGAATAACTCCGAATAAATAATTGAGTGATCTAGAAGTATTACTAAATAAAAAAATGATTTGTTCTTGTTTTGCTAAATTATACGAGATAAAAAGTTGTAAGAGTAATTAAATGTAATCCGTGAAAAATGCAAATTAATTTCAAATTAATTTGAAAAAAGTTAACAAATTTAATAATCGTCAATTAATAATAAAATAAAATATGTACGTAGTAAATAATACATAAAAATAAAATATATGTAAAAAGAAATATGGTAGTAATAAATGTAACTAATAATAAATAATTCGGTAATTGTTAAGAATACCCACTGCACCTCCGATTTTGACGAAATTAGGCTCATTCGACGCGTTTTCACTCAAAATGAAAGAATCTGGCAAGAAAAAGTGTCGCTCTGGCCCGCGAACCGAGATATCAAGCGTTAAAGTTGGTGATTGCACAGGTTAAGATACCTGTCATCTCGGCGTTATGTAGCAAACTGAGCATGCGCTGTGGTCACGTTTGCATGCTGGTGACCGCATACGCATGCGTTTTAGTAACTTAATTTATTTAAAAAGTGTTAAATAAAAATTTTGAAATTTATGAATCTGTACAATATTTCTTATAATAACCCAACCTGAATCTTAGTTTTAAATAAAAAATTGTTTTGCATGAAAGTTGAAACTACCGATGTCTGTTTTACAGTGAAATTAACTTTTATCTTAATTTGCATGATACAAAGCACTTTCCACGTGAAGCGAGGTCCATCCCCATCCCACTTTCTCCACCCCCAGCGTACCCTCCCCCACAGATGTCTGCTTTGCAGCCAAATTAATTGTTATTTTAATTTACATGATATAGGGGGCTTTTTACGCGGAGCGAGGTCCACCCCCACCCCACCTTCCACCCCTACCACCCCCCGCGCGGGGGGTGGTAGGGGTGGAAGGTGGGGTGGGGGTGGACCTCGCTCCGCGTAAAAAGCCCCCTATATCATGTAAATTAAAATAACAATTAATTTGGCTGCAAAGCAGACATCTGTGGGGGAGGGTACGCTGGGGGTGGAGAAAGTGGGATGGGGATGGACCTCGCTTCACGTGGAAAGTGCTTTGTATCATGCAAATTAAGATAAAAGTTAATTTCACTGTAAAACAGACATCGGTAGTTTCAACTTTCATGCAAAACAATTTTTTATTTAAAACTAAGATTCAGGTTGGGTTGGGTTAAAAAAAGGGTGGCGGGGGAGGGCGAAGCCCCTCCCCTTTTAAGCATTTACTTTCCGCACGATAACTTAATTAATTTATTCATTTATCACTGAATCACTTATATTGCTCTGTATTTATGTTTCAAATTCGCGCACTTTTTGTATGTGTGTGCCCATGGAGCTTGCAAACGTGCCCAAAGCGCATGCTCAGTTTGCTACATAACGCCGAGATGACAGGTATCTTAACCTGTGCAATCGCCAACTTTAACACTTGATATCTCGATTCGCGGGCCAGAGCGACACTTTTTCTTGCCAGATTCTTTCATTTTGAGTGAAAACGCGTCGAATGAGCCTAATTTCGTCAAAATCGGAGGTGCAGTGGGTATTCTTAACAATTACCAATAATTCTTTAAATTATTATTACTTGAACAGAAAAAAAAGTAAAGTGTTTGAGATATGAAGCTTACATCTCATAAAATCTAACTTGCCTGTAAAATAACACATTTTTAGATTTTATTGAAGCTCGTGTTGAAGCTGCTCCTGCAAGATTGTATTTCATGTTTTTATTGCACATTTCCGTAGAACAACAACAAACCATTTTTATATTTTATATTTTTGTTCGTACAACATAAATAGGTCAAATAATAATAACCTCATCACGCGTCTCGGTTGTATACCCAAGGACTTTGGCTGTGTTCCGATATAACTGGCAGTGGTGAAAAATCCGTTCCGTTATTGGTACGCAGCGCACTGCGACAGCATCTAGTAACATCAATGACGTCAAGAATGGTAGCCATATTGCCACTGTGACTACTGCAGCTTCCAAGGTGAGGTAGCTACAGTGCAATATGGTTACTATGCTGTTCCGAAATACGATGCTATAGCAGTGCTGGCAGTAATGCAGTAATATTGGAACAGTTGTGACAGTGTACTGTCATGACGTCACATTTACTGCACTGCCAGTAAAAACGGAACACAGCCTTTGATTCTGTCCGTGGGGAAATTTTCCAAACTGAGAAGTCACCACTTTCTACATACTTGCAGTTCATGATTAATAAAATGACTAGAGCTTATTGGTCGTTACGTTAATCAAGAACTGTAAGTATGTAGAAAGATAGCGACTTCTCAGTTTGGAAAATTTCCCCATGGACAGAATCAAAGTCCTTGGGTGTACATACCTTTGACTATACAGTCTCAAAGAGTCAAAGGATTGTACCAATTATTACTTGAAATGCTGCTAGGTAATTCTCAATTTGACCAATTTCTGGACCCGGGGGCACTGAGAGAAGGTTCCAGTTACGCACAGACCTAATTGGACACCACCAATTATAGCGGCCGATGCCTAGAGTATTTCCGTTGGTTGGGTTAGATTAGATTACGTGATTGGTGGTGTTCGATCGGGTCTGGGCGCATCTGGGACCCTCCCGGGCGCTGAGATCTTAGATTCCACTAATGGCTGCCGTTAGCAGTCTAGTGGTATATAGTCAAAGGGCTATATAAATGAGGTTATGAACGACTATTGCAAAGGCAATTGACAATCTAGAAACGAAAAATCCCCATATTTACTAAAGTTACTAGGTTTCTTCCGTTTCAAGCGTAACCATGGGATTTTCGCCAAATGCTCCTTCCAGGGCACGTATTATGCATTTGTTCGGAATCGATTCCGATCGGAATTATTCCGTTTTCCCTAGAAAACACAATAGAAATTTAGGGGAAAACGGAATAATTCTGATCGAAATCGATTCCGAACAAATGCGTAATACGTACCCAGAGGGTCGATTATGAAACTTTTTCCCTAAAGGGGAAACGTGAAAAGTGAAAAATTTCTCCATTCACTTCAATAGTAAAGATTTTCACTTTTCACGTTTCCGCTCTAGAGAAAAAGTTTCATGATCGACCCCCAGGGGGTCTATCATGTAACATTTCCCCTAGGGCGGAAACGTGAAAAGTGAAAAGTTTCACGTGAACTGCACGATCATGTACGATTCCACGGAATCATGTAACTCACTCATGAGCGGAAATATGAACTTTTTCACGTGAACTTTTTCGCCATCAGCCGTGATGGCAAAAAGGTGAAAATTTAGGGAATTAATAAATTGTATGTATTTTGAAATAAGAATGAAAGTGTGGTAACAGTGTGGTAACAGTTTGAAGAGGTATTATTGAAGAGGTTAACCTTTTTGGTATTGCATTGCGTTGATAGGATAAAGTAATACATACATAAATAAAAATAATGCTTTTGTGATGTAATTAGGTTTGATATTTATATTTGACAAATTGATATTTTGATAATTATATAGAATGAGGTTTCATCAAATGCAAATTTAGATAAAAATATACTTTAAACGCGTTTTGATACACAATGATATAAGAAAGGTGCGTCTTGTGAAATAGAATATTAATCAATCATGTAAGTGTTTATAACTTATAAATTTGGAAAATACATGTGTGAGCGGAGAATTCAGTTTTGATCAAGGTCCGTATTCTAAATTATTCAATATTTTTTAATTAAACAAAGTTAAATTTAATGACTAATGAAATTAATTTACTTTAAAATTTGCACACATAAAAAACTAATTAAAATTAATTTTAAAAAACAATGTTTGAATTAAATTACAATGTAATTTTGAGTATTAGATTACTACATAATAAAATAGTTGTTACAATATATGGATCATTAAAAATAAATGTAATATACACTACTAAAAAAAAAATAGGGAACACTTTCCAGACAACAAAAATTAGGCTATTTTCAAGTGACTGTAACTCGGTGAAAAATCATCGTAGGTAAAAAATAAAAAAAGCATTTTGAAACTTCAAGATCGAGCTTTAACGTTCTACTAGCAGATTTTAAAAATTCTTTTAACTTCCTTGTCTTACGTAGTAAAAAACCTTGTTTTGTTCGTTAAAATTTTGTATCTTTGACACTTTGCAGATCGACCAACAAATTTTTTTCGAATAATTCAAGTAAAATTTCATAAACTACAACATTTTACCTACAAAATGCTTTTTTAAAAATTTCTCTACGATTTTTTTTGACCGAGTTACGCAACTTTGAAGCTAAACCTGCATTTTTTACAAATGATATCCGTACTCCGTGAAAAATCATCGTAGACAAAAAATCAAAAAACCATTTTAAAGCTCGAAGTATCAGCTTTAACATGCTATTAATGGTTTTCAAAAATTTTCTCAATTTCTTAGTACTATGTCCCAAAAAAGATACACTGTTTTTTCCTTAAAATAACGTATTTTTAACAGCCTGTAGCTCAATAAAAAAATTTTTCTCGACAAATCCAATGCAAGTGCCATAAAGTATGACATTTTCTCTACAAAATGCTTTTTTTAAAGTTTTCTCTACGATTTTTTTTGACCGAGTTACAAGACTTTGAAGATATACATTTTTTACAGTACATTTTTCCGAAAAATGACGTCTACCGCCGACATTAGCATTACCCAATGTGCACCACGTGGAGGTTGTCGGTCGGATTTTTGCACATCGTGTGTGTGTGTGTGAGTGTGTGTGTGTGTGTGTGTGTGTGTGTGTGTATGTATGTATCACAGCAGAGATAAGGACCCCGCAGTTCGTCACTTCTGCAGTATTTAATGACTCCAAACCCTCTCTGCTGTGTGTGTATGCGCTCGCGCGCATGAGAGTTCAATAGTGCGTATTTCCTCCTCTCTGATCAATTACTGCTTGCAAGCGTTCTCGCATATTTATACATCTTGCAATACGATCTTGCGGAATGTTGTGCCAAATTTCCGTTAAAATTTCTCCCAATTCTTCTAAATTTCGCGGCTGTTCCTCGCGACGCCTTAATCGTCGTTCCATTTCATCCCAAATGTGCTCGATTGGATTTAAGTCCGGGCTATTGGCGGGATGATTTAACAGTCTAATTGCGTGTCGTTGAAAAAAATGTCGCGTTATATTCGCCGTATGAGGTCGAGCGTTGTCCTGCATAAAAATAAAGTTCCGACAGGTTCGATTTAATAGCAAAACGTGTGGTCGTAGAATATCGTTGATATAACGAACACCCGTCATTGCCGGAGGTGGCAGGATCACTAGATCACTTCGTCTTGTAAGTGATATACACCCCCACACCATCACGGAACCGCCGTTGTAGGATCGTATTGGCATAACGCAACGTCGATCATAGCGTTCATTTCGTCGACGCCAAGTACGTATACGAGCATCATTGCCATTAAGGCAAAAACGTGATTCGTCGGAGAAATATACATTTCTCCAATCCTTAGCGGTCCAATTTATGTGATCGCGCGCAAATTGATAACGTACTTGGCGATGTACGAGTGTGAGTCTTGGTACTTGTGCACGAACATGAGAACGAAGACCGGCTTCTCTCAAACGGTTGCGAATTGTTTGTTCGCACACATGGCGCAAATGAATGTCATCGCGAATGTTTCTTGCGGTAATTATTCGTCTTTCTAGTGCATAACGAACAATGGCTCGATCTTGTCTATTTGTCGTTAATCGAGAACGACCACTACCTTCACGTCTCGTGTAATTTCCCGTGTCTTGATATCGTAACCAAGCTCTACTCACTACGGACACGGATGCACCAATATCTTGCGCCACATAACGAATACTAAAACCTTGTTGCAAAAGCGCAATTATGCGTGCAACTTCTACGGCCGATAAATGTCTACGCGGCATTTTGAAAATTCCGTGTCGCTTATCACACTGCGAGAATCGCCGGCGTACTAAACAAAATTTTATTGTATTGAGCATGCAATGTTTACATATGGTCATCTTTGTCTAAAAAGAGATTTTCTTTAGACTAAGACGACTGTAAACATATAGACGAATCACGTTTTTGCCTTTATGGCAATGATGCTCGTATACGTACTTGGCGTCGACGAAATGAACGCTATGATCGACGTTGCGTTATGCCAATACGATCCTACAACGGCGGTTCCGTGATGGTGTGGGGGTATATCACTTACAAGACGAAGTGATCTAGTGATCCTGCCACCTCCGGCAATGACGGGTGTTCGTTATATCAACGATATTCTACGACCACACGTTTTGCTATTAAATCGAACCTGTCGGAACTTTATTTTTATGCAGGACAACGCTCGACCTCATACGGCGAATATAACGCGACGTTTTTTTCAACGACACGCAATTAGACTGTTAAATCATCCCGCCAATAGCCCGGACTTAAATCTAATCGAGCACATTTGAGATGAAATAGAACGACGATTAAGGCGTCGCGAGGAACAGCCGCAAAATTTAGAAGAATTGGGAGAAATTTTAACGGAAATTTGGCACAACATTCCGCAAGATCGTATTGCAAGATGTATAAATATGCGAGAACGCTTGCAAGCAGTAATTGATCAGAGAGGAGGAAATACACACTATTGAACACTCATGCGCGCGCACGCATACACACACACACACACACAGCAGAGAGGGTTTGGAGTCATTAAATACTGCAGAAGTGACGAACTGCGGGGTCCTTATCTCTGCTGTGATACACACACACACACACACACTCACACACACACACACGATGTGCAAAAATCCGATCGACAACCTCCACGTGGTGCACATTGGGTAATGCTAATGTCGGCGGTAGACGTCATTTTTCGGAAAAATGTACTGTAAAAAATGTATATCTTCAAAATCTTGTAACTCGGTCAAAAAAAATCGTAGAAAAAACTTTAAAAAAAGCATTTTGTAGAGAAAATGTCATACTTTATGGCACTTGCATTGGATTTGTCGAGAAAAATTTTTTTATTGAGCTACAGGCTGTTAAAAATACGTTATTTTAAGAAAAAAACAGTGTATCTTTTTTGGGGCATAGTACTAAGAAATTGAGAAAATTTTTGAAAACCATTAATTGCATGTTAAAGCTGAAACTTCGAGCTTTAAAATGGTTTTTTGATTTTTTGTCTACGATGATTTTTCACGGAGTACGGATATCATTTGTAAAAAATGCAGGTTTAGCTTCAAAATTGCGTAACTCGGTCAAAAAAAATCGTAGAGAAATTTTTAAAAAAGCATTTTGTAGGTAAAATGTTGTAGTTTATGAAATTTTACTTGAATTATTCGAAAAAAATTTGTTGGTCGATCTGCAAAGTGTCAAAGATACAAAATTTTAACGAACAAAACAAGGTGTGCTTTTTTACTGCGTAAGACAAGGAAGTTAAAAGAATTTTGAAAATCTGCTAGTAGAACGTTAAAGCTCGATCTTCAAGCTTCAAAATGCTTTTTTTATTTTTTACCTACGATGATTTTTCACCGAGTTACAGTCATTTGAAAATAGCCTAATTTTTGGTGTCTGGAAAGTGTTCCCTATTTTTTTTTTAGTAGTGTATATTATATTTGTAAATTAAGTTTATGCAATATAACTAAGAAATATTGCTATTTATTTATGAATATTTTTTTTACAATTTTTTTTATATAATAAAATTTTTACAGTAAAAGTTATACTGTAAAAGCAGGTAGAAACCTTTTTCACGATCGCTTGATAATTGCAATGACAGAGCCTCTAATGGTGAATTTCGGAACGCAAACTAAACTTCCGCGAATTATTCAGACATAATCGCTGTGCGTGAAAAGATTCACGTGAACTCTCTATGAGTGAAAAATGAAAAATGAAAAGTGAAAAGTGAAACGTGAAAAGTGAAAAGTGAAAAGTGAAACGTGAAAAGTTCCACGTGAAATTACATAATTGACACCCTGGATCTTCTTACTTCTTTGGAAGAGCCAAAGTTAAAAGTTGGCCAACTCTTGTTTGGTAACCGCGACAGTCCGTTGCCACCGGAAATAACGCTAATTATCATTCTTTACAACTGGCGATGAAGCGTTTGCAACTCATTGTAGAACAGTCTTATAAAATAAATTGAAAGAATGTGGCGAAGCGCGGCAAAAATTACGACAAATGTGATTTGTGGTAGGACAATTTTTGGTAGTGATATCTTGAATATCTGGTGCTCACATATCTCGCTTAACCAAACATTCAATTTGCACCTTTCGGCAATCTCCACATTCAAATGTAGATTGGGCGTTAAAATTATTTACAACTTGCAACTGGCAACTAACCACTCATGATTTGCAACTACGCTTTGCAACTTGCGGGGGCCAGCCTTTATTTTGCATTGGTGGAAACAGACATAAAAGCTAATTTCACAACCTCGGGTTATTAATCAGCTGATTTTTTTATTGGAATTGATCAAACGCATTTGTTAAGTAAACTTAATCAATTACAGTTAATACTTATTCGACCGGTTAATTAATAAAAACGCAAATTTTTTAATGAACAATTCTGTAAGTAAATAAATTTTTAACAATATACAGGGTGTCCCAGAAAGCTTGCATCCCGTTTTAAGAGCGGATTTTTTGGAAAATTCTAAGACAAAAATCCTAATACAAAAATGTTGAGGGTATAATGGTTTTCAAATTATTCGCGATTAAAATTTACGAATCACTGAGCTGACATTTCGCGCGCTCAGGCATGGTGACATGACAAAGGTACCATAAGGGTACCTCTTGATATTGAGATTGTCATATAAATACGCAGTGACATTTATATTAAGAAATTACTACTATAGGAAACATATTTGTACATTACATATGCACAATTAATGTTTTCAACAAAATATCAATTCAATAACAAGATATTACGATAGCCGTTGGGTTAGCTGTCAAAATAAATTCATTGCCATGTTCATATGATAAGAACTTTTATGGTATCATATCGATAATATCAATAATTTATTTACATTTTTAACTATTAAAAATGTAAATCGGTAATTTAATTGATATAAACGCGATAATGTCAAATAGACATAATTTGATATGTCTGAATTCTACTTTATCAACATATTCAATCTTTTTCATATCATCGCATAAATTATCGATATTATCAATATGTTACCATAAAAGTTCTTCATATGAACATGGTAATAAAATTATTTTGACAGCTGACCCAACGGTTATCGTAACATCTTATTATTAAATTGATATTTTGTTGAAAACATTAATTGTGCATATGTAATGTACAAATATGTTTCCTGTAGTAGTAATTTCTTAATATAAATGTCACTGCGTATTTATATGACAATCTCAATATCAAGAGGTACCCTTGTAGTACCTTTGTCATGTCACCATGCCTGAGCGCGCGAAATGTCAGCTCAGTGATTCGTAAATTTTAATCGCGAATAATTTGAAAACCATTATACCCTCGATATTTTTGTATTAGGATTTTTTTTTAAATTTTCCAAAGAATCCGCTCTTAAAATGGGATGCGAGCTTTCTGGGACACCCTGTATATTAATATACGCAATAGCTTGAACGTGACCGTTAATTAAAATAATCTAAAATAAAAACAAGAATTAAAGAATTATTATTTATTATTAATAATAAACTATATATATTAAAAACCATAAAGTATATACACTATGTAACATTATACACACACACGCACGCACGCACGCACGCACGCACACACGCACGCACACACACCACACACACACACACACACACAGGGTGTCCAGGAATTAAAGAACCTACCGTTTTGTGAATATAAGGAAGATGAAAAGGGACAAAAAAGTCTTATACCATTTTGTGATATTCGCTATAATTATTGATTTATAAAATAAAACGTCTAAGCCAATGTGCGGTGATGCCACGCCATCGCGCCTAGCTCATAGGCAACAGCGCGCGGCGGTAAAGGTGACGCGTTATTGTCTGAATTGGCACGGCGCAACGGTCTGAATTCGTCTGGGAGGGTTTCGATAGCGCACATCCCGATAGCCCACCAACCAATCATCTTGACTTATCTAATCCAACCTACGGAAAATCTCTAGGCATCTGCCATTGTGAGTGGTTTGTGTGCTGTCGGGACCCGCCGCAACGGCGTCACCTGTCCCACAGGGCGCCATTGCCTACGAGCTAGGCGCGATGGCGCCACAGTATATACAGTAGCGCAACTCTCGGAAATTTTTGAAGCCTAAAATAGAGTGCGCATGCGCGAGGTCAGCGAGTATCTCTCTTTCGCTTCCTCTTTCTTTGTTTACATTCTGTCTCGTTCGCTCTTTCAGTATTTGGTCATAAACATTTTTGGCGGTTAGAAGTTATTAAAGTGATAAGGTGATATATTAAAGTGATAAAGTGATCCAGAATAGTGTTATATAGTGAAAGTAAAGTGCAAAAAAAATTATAAAGAAATAGTGAAATTTGATTGAAGCATTATCCTAAGAGAAAATAGTTAACCTATATAAATATTTATATAGATTTTCTATTTTTTTATAGGAAACTGCACTTTGATCTTGGCTTTTTGTTTCAGATATTCCTGTTATTGGCGTTTAATTTTGGTGACAAACTGAAAAATGAATAAAAAAGGAAAACAGTGGTGTGCTGTGCCGAAATGTATGAGTACTGTCGCTGTGGAAAAACGACACTTCTTTAGATTTCCAAAGGAACATGACAGGTAATCTTTTATTTATTATTTGTAAAAAATGCTTTTTTCAAGAACATTATACTTGTGTATGTAATATTTAATGTAACGTTTTAAACATTTTATTATTTGATTATATTTAATACATTTATATATGTAAGCTTTTTTATATTAAATTATTATATTACATATTCAGATGGCTGCAATGGATTAAAGCAACCAATAGACTAGATTTGGAACAGAAAGGTCCAAATTATGCTTACAACAATTGTACAATATGTCATCTGCATTTTGAGGAAAAATGGTTTATAAAAAAGACCACACTCCGTTTACATCCAGATGCTGTACCAACCATATTTTTTTAGTAAGTTTTCAATTCTAGTTTCTGACTTTTTAAATTGTTATTTATAACTTTTTTTTTATTTTTGATATATTAAATATGTTAAAATATAAAATAATTACAGTTATTATTTAATACAAAAAAAACAATATAAAAAATAATAAGTTATTTTTACATTTATAATAGGAACAATATTTTAAATTAAAAAATTTTTATCATATTTTTTTAGAAATCCGTTAGCAGGAGGAGCACAGCAAGCAGAAGTAGCAACAGAAGAAGATATGCAAGCTGAAGCAGGACACATACAAGTAGAAGTAGAAGCAGAAATGGAACCACAAGCTGAAGCAGATAAATTCCAAGCAGTAGTTGAACAAATACATCAGTAAGGAAAATCTGAATTGTTGTATATTATTAACCTTTTTATATTTATATAATATTTTATTTCATGTAATGACGTAATATAATATTATAATATGCATTCTTTGTAGAAATGTATGTATGAAAATAGAGCCTAAACCAATAAGAGAAGAGAACCAACAGGAAGAGAATGGAAATAGGTAATAATTATGAAATATTTTCTACTTATTTCTAAAAATATGATAAAAATTTGTTCTATTTTTCAAAAACATTCAATGGAAATTACGTATTGATACCCCTAATACTGATGCTAAAGCTAAATCGTAAGTTGTTATATTATAATAAAATATTAATACAATATTTTGAAAATATTAATTATATATAAAATATTATTTTTTGATTAATAATTATTATATAAATATTTTTTTAATATTAATGTTTTTTTCAATTTATGCAACAAAGAAAATATAATTTTTATTTACAAATCATTTTGTTATTAATGTTTTTATTTGTAAAACTTTTTTGGTAAATTTACTTTCTTGCTATATTTAATATCTAATACATTTGGATATGTTATAGAGCACGTCCAGCAGTAAAGAAATGGAATCCACGAAAAGAGGAATTACATTCAAGTCCACGAAAGAAGAGACTACAATCAAGAATTTTAAAATTAAGAAAAGAAAACAAGAAATTACAACAAACCGTTCGACGCCTGAGAAAAAAATTGAAGCAACAGAAGTTGGTTACATCGGCAGAAGAAAATGATATTACAAACATTCGACAATTAGGCAGTAAGTTATTTTCTGGAAATTTCCAAAAATTGTTAATAACGCAGATCGATGCTCTGACAAAAAATAAACATGGAAGGCGATACGATATTGATTTTAAAAAATTTGCTTTATCCTTATATTTTTCGAGCCCACGTAATTATAAAAATTTAGTTAAAGAATTTGCTTTGCCTTCAGTGCGTTCGCTTCAATTATTTATCCAATCTTGGAATATCATACCAGGAATTAATGATAAAATTTTTGACGCTGTAACTCTAAAATTGAAATCATTACCGTCAATAGAAAAACATTGCATATTATGCATGGACGAAATGAGTTTAAAAGCTCATTTATTTTATAATGTTTCGCGAGATGAAATTATTGGTTTTGAAGACACAGGTTCTGAAAAATGTTCGAAACTTGCAAAAAGTGCTTTAGTTATAATGGCACGAAGTATTGCAGGAAATTGGAAGCTTCCTGTTTGCTATTGTTTTATTGAAACATCATGTCGGAGCAACGTTCTAAAAGATATAATATTTAATATTATTATTAAGTTACGAACTTGTGGTGCTACAGTGCATGCTTTGGTGTCAGATATGGGATCTAATTTTATATAGCTATCTCGAGAACTGGGCATTTCGACACAAAATTCTACTTTCTTAGTAGATAAAGAGGAAGTATTTTATATTTTTGATACTCCTCATTTAATAAAAGCAACACGCAATAATTTATTAAAATATAATTTTGAATTTAATAATAAAAAAGCTTCTTGGGCTGATATTGTTGAATTTTATAATAGAGACAGCAAACAATGGATGAAAATGGCTCCTAAGTTATCCAAGCATCATATAGAACCGAATAATTTTCACAAAATGGAGGTGAAATTTGCTGCCCAAATATTCAGTAATCGAGTGGCTGCTGGCATGTGCACACAAATGTCTTGCGGTTTGCTTTCGAGTGAAGCTGTTGGCACGATAGATTTAATTGATCATTTCGACAAATTGTTTGATATTTTAAATTCCTCAAGTGTACATAATCCAAAAGAATATGGTAAAGTTTTCACTGGAAGTGAGAAACAAATACAATTTTTAGACGAAATGTTATGTTTCATAAAACATATTAATGTTGTTAACACCAACGGTGTGCGCGTGAAAGTTAAATGCTTTCAATCCTGGCAGATCACAATTAGAAGCATAATGCAATTATGGGATAGATTAAAATCTTACAATTTTCCTTTTCTTCAAACACGTCGAATAAATCAAGATTGCTTAGAAAATTTCTTTGGTACTGTAAGGCAACAAGGTGGTAATTGTTTGAATCCAACGGCTATACAGTTTCAGCGTGCTTTTAAAAAACTTTTTAGTGTGAAATTTTTACAATACTCAGATGCACAGAATTGTAGCGAAGATAAAGATGAAATGTTAAATGTTATTAGTAGTAGAACACCATATTTTACTGAATGTATAGAAATTATGTCATCTCCGCCGCTCAAAATTTTAGATATCCCAAATCATGATTACTATGCTATGGATCTGTCAGAGGAAAATGCATTTAAATATATATGCGGATATTTAATCAAGAAATGTACCGAAAATCATTCATGTCATGCATGTATAGAATATGTAAATGAAAATAAGACTGTATTAGATGATACTACTTTATATTGTTCTTTTAGAAGTTATGTTAATGAACAGGACAATCAATTTGGAAATTTGCACGTACCAAATAATAATTTTTGTTCTTATATACATAAATTGGAAAAAATCTTTGTAACAAATTTTGAAAATAATTGTTTTAAAAAAAATATTGGCGGCTATTTATATCAACTTACACAAACTGTCGTTTTTGAACCGCCATGTCCAGCTTTTCCTGTAGATTTTTTGATAAAACTGTTTCTACGTATGCGTATTTATTATACATTATCTGACCATAATAAATCTTGTAAAAGTGTAAGTAAAAAGAATATAAAACTTGTAAATATTTTACATCTATAATTTTTATTCTAATTTCATTATTTTTATATATTCACAGTCTTATTTTTATAATATGCTTATGTGTGTTAACTATTTCTTGCATTTTTGCTTTGCATTACATATTTATATTAGATAAATGCATGCGTTTCTTTCTTTTTTTCTCTATCTATTATTCATACTGAGGTGGACCGAGTAGCTGAGGTATGAACAATTGATAGAGGTGAAAAAGGAGTTTAAAGTTTATTTTATTGCATGTTGTATGCTGCGATATACGTATAATATATGATATAGTTTATTAAATATGTATATTTATATAATTATATAATTGTTGGTAATCTCAAATTATTTCTATAGGACTGAATATTCAAGCCAAGACAAGAACTGAGGAGAACAATTAAATTAAACTTGTGAGCGTAAAAAGGTTGATAAATTAACCTTTTTGTAATTAATAATACAAAGTTTTTCTCTTTCTTTTTTTCTCTACTTCTCTGATTCATACTGAAATGAGTTAAGTAGCTGAGGTATGGGCAATTGATAGAGTTGAAACAGGAAGAGTTAAAACTTTACAATTTATGGCTTACAACATTAATATTATATAATAAATATTAAAGTAATTATAACTTTATAGTTTTATTAATATCATAAGTTTTAAAGAATGTTATATTGCGTATATTGGTTACTTTACTGAATTATATTATTTTTGTATTTTTAACAGTATTTACAATAATTTATTTTAAAAATAATTGTAATTATATTAAAATTTATTTTAATTTTGTAATTTAATAAGCAAAATGTTAATACGTAAATGTTATTGTATTGTATTAAAATACTTATTTATATTAATTTACTATTTTTAACAATGTTAAATAATTAATGATAATACGGACATAAGCTTGCGGATAATTATATAATAATAAATTTAATCAAAATTACTAATTGTAACTTATTATTTTGTAATGAAACGTACTTACTTTTGTTAGTTTTTTAATTGTAAAAGAAATATTTATTATAAAATATATATAATATTCATAACAGTATATTTATTGGTTAATATATTTATTTTATTTGATAAATATTGTATTAAAATGTTTTTCATAATTCCTTTATTATTTCCTTTATTTTCATAATTCCTAAATTATTAAATATATTAAAATATGAATATAAAATTTTCTGTGCTAAATGCAATATGCAATAATACATAATTATATATTATTATTTATTAATATATGTAAAACGTTTTGCAATTTTTTTACTTTTTCTTGTTTTACGTTATGAACAATTTGATTTGCATGTTTCTTATTAAATCTTATTCATTTTAGCAATGACTTGAAAAAAGAGAGAAAACGAAACATAGGAGAAAGAGTGAGAAGAAAGTATAGGTGGCGGTACTGTATGTACTCGCTGACTTTGCGCATGCGAACTTCATTTTGGGCTTCATACACATCAAAGGTGCCGACACAGAGTTGCGCTACTGTATATACTGTGATGGCGCGGTGTCACCACACATTGGCTTAGACGTTTTATTTAATAACTCGATAGTTATTGCGAATATCGCAAAATGGTAGAAAACTTTTTTGTTCCTTTTTATCTCCTCTATATTCTCAAAGCAGTAGATTTCCTAGTCCCCGGACACCCTGTGTATGTGTGTGTGTGTGTGTGTGTGTGTGTGTGTGTATATATATATATATCACGCACGCACGCACATATACATATACGTATACGTATAAGTATACATACGTACATATATATATATATATATATATATATATATATATAATTTATTCACATTGCAAATATAACATAAAACACAGAGTATATTTTATATATAATTTTTATTGTAATATTTTAATATTTAAGCACGCGTACAATTCTCTGAATATAATAAATTTAAATATCATTTCTAAAGTACTCTTTGAATTTATTAATAATTAAAAGTACTCTAGATAAAACATTTAAAAGAATGACTCCAAAAAGGATCAGTGTTTTCTTAGCCCTTTTTGTAACCTTCAAAATTTAAATTGAATTGTATATCAAACGATGCTACATGATAAAATGTTAATCTCAGAAAAAGTTTTAAGTTGAGAATAATTTTAGGAGACATGGAAAATCTCAAAATAGTCAAATTCCAATATTGCCCAAGCACAATAAAAAAAAATTAAAACTTTAATAATAATAGGTTTTTTTTACTAGAATTAGAATAATTCTATGACCACTGTAACAATCCGATCTTTCCACTCTTGTTGCTTAATTTTTTCTTAAAAAAGTAAAACTAATTAAAACAAAATTTCATGAATTTTTCGAAAATGCACATATATAAAAAATGTTTAGTTGTTAGAATTCTATACAAAAAGGTCTGTTTTATTTTTTATTGGATTAACTCTTCTCTTTTGCAATCGTGTTTGATAGTTTTTGAATATAATATTTTAACACAAGTACTTTTGATACGTTTATTTCGTATAGAAGAAAACTGTAAATAATTATTTTTTACTTAAAATAAACCCAAGCGAGATACTAAATGATTCCATAATTAATCAGAATTTATCACCTAATAGCAAAGATATTTTGAGTAGCTTATAATCTTAGTTTAATACCTAGAAGGGCTAATACCATTTCCTCCTCTAATTTTGAAATTTAACAATTTTCATTTTAGTTAAAAAAGTTAGAAATAAACTATAATACAATTAAAAAAATCAAATAAAATAGACTAATACGAGTACATAATTATGAGAGAAAGAGAGAGAGAGAGAAAGAGAGACTTATTTCGATCACTTTAAAGTGAATTTTGACTACTTTCTTACGGATTTAGATAAATAAAACTGATATCATATTTAACGATTCAAAAACTATAAAATATTATGCATAATTGACATTACACTTTTTAAGCTAAAATCATTTTACCCATCATCCTTTAAGGAAAAATCCCGTAATTTGATAACTTTGGGCATGTATCTTACATATCTGGAAATATATAATAGAAATAAATCTTACAATGATAGTTGTTTATGATTTATTAGCACAGGGGTTGAAATTGCCGTCATGTTTTACTGATCTACATTATCGTATACAATGGCATGCAAAAAAAACTAAATTATTTCTATTGGATATATATTGTAAGAAAAAATTTACATATGTACTTTTTTGTTAAAAGTCACAGAAGTAAGATACAGATTTATATGATAATAAAATTACAAGTTTTTGATCTTTCAAGGATATCTTTAATCAATCTTAAAATAATACTTGAAAAGCTTGCTATGAAAATCCTTATTTTATGTTGAAGTATTGGATGTATATTATATATATATATATATATATATATATGCTTGCTATGAAAATCCTTATTTTATGTTGAAGTATTGGATGTATATTATATATATATATATATATATATATATTTTATTATAGCAAATTTTATACTAGCCATTGTTTACATCTGGTTGAACTTGGTCCAACTGTACGTCTTCCTTTTTCTCTACAGTATGATCATTATCATTATCAAAATTTTCATTTATTATGGATTGCATTGAAATATCAGCATTATCATTGATTGCGGCTTCGATATTATGTTCTGGATTTGGATCTCGATTTTCTTCGCCCTCTTCTATTAAACGTGGAGCTTCTACAGTATGTAAAGATGAAGACGCCTCAAAGTTTTGTGAATGTTTGCCTAATCCTATCTGAACCTCTATTAGATCTAATTCTTCAATCAATGTGTTTTCCCTTCTTTCAATTTTTTCTGAAATAATATTAGAAATACATATTTGTATAAATATACATATATATGTACATTGTATATATATATAAAATTTTAATTTACATACAATAATATTTATGAGAATACTAACCGTTCAGTTCTTTTATGGATTGCGCTAATAACAAGTCTGTCTGTGGGTGTTTACGCTTTGGTATATAATAAAGAGAAGGTTGTGTATGCGTTTTTATAAATGAAGCAAGAGGTAACTGTGCTTTGCGCCACTCCTGAAACTGCTGAGTACGTGCAAGTTTTGCTTCCAATGCTCGTACTTGAGCCAATTGTTGTTTTCGTGATAAAAACAATTGTTGTCTTTCTCTGCGCAATTCTTCTTTTTCTCGTCTTCTAGCTTCTTCTACTCTAGCTTCTACTTCTGCTTTTTTATCTTCCTATAAACAAGACATTATATATAGGGAGTCCATTTGCAGGCAAATATATCTTTAAAAATAAGAAAAACCTACGAAAAACGTTTCAAAAGTTGTATAGCTTAAAGGGAAACAAATACAGGTAAAATTATATTTTTTAAATTCATTTTTTAAGACCAGTCATTTTTTAATAATATAGGATTTCTTTTATATGATATAATTCTTATAATTCTGCATAAAAATATTACAGTAAAAAAAAATCAATAGTTTAAAAAATGTACTTTATTCTAGCTTTATTAAGATCTGGTTATAAAAATGAATAATTTATGAGATTATATATTTCATATAAAAAGAAAAAAACGAATAATTGCTTTTTAAAAGGTAACTTGTTAAGGTATAAGAGTATGTAACTACAAATTAGCTCATGCCAAAATATGCCAGAATAAAATAGAAAATATCTCTTAAATTATTGATTTTCATACTCACAGCAAGAACATACTCAAGTTTGCTCATTTGAACAGCACAGTAGTAGCGCCTTATTCAATACTATGTACATAAATATGGCACACTTGGGCCATGCTTATTGTTAAAAAATTGAACAAGTAAAATAATCTACATTTCAGTGTGATTAAGTCGGAATTAAAATATATTTAAATTACACAACCAAGTACCTATGATTTACGAAACAGTTAAATCCATAATACAAACATATTTTATTAAAGATTGTTTTTATAATTAAATATTACAACAATAACAACAACAATAATATACAAAGCAATAATGTAAAAAATAAAATTTTATGAAAGATTACTAGAAATTAAAAAACATAACATAATAAACTATTATTACAATTTAAAAAACAAAAAAATAATCCTTATTTTACAAAACCTCATTACAAAAGTTATTATAAAATAATAATAAAAAACTAACAATTGTCATAAAATAAAAAATAATATAATGTAACTTAACCCTTAAACACACCGATCCTGTAAAATACGGAAATACATTTTTGGATCTGGGAGACTTTTTCAACTTTGAGAAGCTATAACATTGATTACAATCAATATTTTTCTACAATTTTTTTTTTAAACAAAAGTTCAAAATCTCAGAAGTGTGACTGCACAATCGGCATTGCCAAAAAATAATTTATTGTGAAGTTATAAAAGAAAAACCATTAAGCAAAAATGAGAAATTGGTCAAAAATCCATTTTTCCTTCAAAAAATCATATCTTCGCAACAAAAAAAACGTCTAAGGACTTTTAAATACGGTGTTTTAAAGCTAAAGAGTCACACTTTCAAAATAAAATTTGACAAAGTCATTCCTTTTAAAAAGTATAATTATGTAACATGGAGAATATGAGGTATTTTTGATTAAATCGATTGATAAAATTTTGAAGAACTTTACAATACGGCGTTTTAAAGCTAAAGATTTATATTTTCAAAAAAAAATTATATCATTGTCATTTTTATTAAAAAATGTACTTATGTAACAAGGCAAATATGAGGCAAAATATATATAATATATTTTTGATTAAATCGTGTCTAAAATTAAAAATTGATGTGTTTCATAATATATTTCGGAAAAACTCCCTTTTCTAGAGCATTTTATAGTATTCCAACTTTAGACAGAGTATATGCGAGTAACATCCGCAAATCGGCCTGTTCAAACGTATTTTATCCAGCTTTTTTATGTAAAATACTCACAAAAAAGTTTCACTTACACACTATATGGATTGCATTAACCCTAACAATGGCAACAACCCAAACTTTGCTGCCGTGCCGTTCGAATTTTAGTTGACCAAAAAAAGTTGATCAATCATATCAATCGAAAGAGGAGATTTCAAACTTTTTTTATGTCTTGGTCCAAACCTTCTATCTCATTCCGCCTTCACATAGCAAGCGTTCAAAACTTCATATGGAGTCTCTCAGACTCACTTACGTGTTTAAGGATTAATATATCGAATTAATATACGAAGAAAAATACTTTTAAAAAAACAAAAAATATATCGAATATATCGAAATTATTGTTGTCGCTTTTCCGCTATGCCGATTGGTTCTCTCGCTGCGCTAACTCTGTGAGCGGCTGTTATCGCGGAAATCGCATATTTTGAATATACGTAAATGTATATTGAAGGATTAATAGCGTAATATTAAATTTGTAATTTGTATAAAATTATGTAATATGAAGAACTCTGTAGCGCACACCTGTTTTGTCTAGTTATAAAAAATTATAAATGTCATGCTGGTTTTTGTTGAAAATTTATAAAATAACACAAATAAGAATCGTCGAGATAGAGTCATAATAGATTAAATTCAATGTCTCGAATTTAATCTATTATGTTGTTCTTTAATATGTAGCATCTTAGAAATTAATATCGATATACCAAGTCGCTGCTACCCGTTGTAAAGAATTAAATACACAAGCCTGAGCATGATGCGATCTCCTTCTTCAGGAGAACATGCGCGAAACAGACGAATTTTCGTCCGTGGTGGGTATGTTCTTGCAGTGAACCAAGTGTAGATAACTCTACCTTAATACTTTTATATGCAGAACAAATAGAAGAATCATGTTATGTTACGTATAAAGGTAATCTATTAAAAAAAATTTCACAAACTTAAATTCTGTGATTAAAAAATAAATTTGTTTTAAAGTGGATTTACTATTTGTCTTTTTTCAGGCCATACAACTTTTGTCTGAAATATTTGTATATTGTATCTTCAATATTTTTCAAAATATTTGCCTGAGACCATTAAAATAAGATATCCTATATGAATATATCTAAATATACCTTACCTTCGCTTTAAGTTTTGTTTCCTCTTGTCTAAATTTTTGTAAAGTACCCAAAAGTGCACCAAACATACGTTTATTTCTCTGTCGACTACGTTCATCGGTTCTCTCTCGTCTGATTACCTCTTGACGCGAAGGAATTTCTCGAGGAGTAGCTATTACTCTGGATGACACAGCAGGCTTAATAAACATTAAAATACATAATAATTTATATTGAATTAGATAAATGTTAAAGTAAAATGCATCATTATTGTGAAAAATCATATTAGATAAGATACATGATATAACAAAAAAGTATGATTTGAATTCAAAAAAATCAAGATAATAGAAAAATTTCTTTCATGTCAAATTTTATTTTAAAAAATTTGAAAGTTATAAATTTTATTTGTGCTTTTATAAAATCTTTGACAATCTCGTATCATCAAATTGATAAAATTATTAATAAATATCAAAATATACATAAACAAATAATTATGTATAAATAACTAAATAAAATAAATTTTGAGCAATTTCCGTCTGTTTCGAAAACTTTTTCTTTTTGATATTAAATTTCTTTAAGAATATTCAAAATAAATTGATTATATGTTTTTTTTCACTTTCATAAAGCAGGAAAAAATATAAATTTTTTATTAAGAAAACAAAGTAACAAATTCATATAACTTCAAAAATTAAATAAAAACATTTTTCTTCTTTATTATGAAACTCTGTATAAAATACAGTAATAAGTTCTTTACATTTTTATCTATATATATCTTACTGTTTAACAACTTTCAATTGGTATTAATTTTAAAAATACTTTAAATATATCACATATTCACAAGATATTTTAAATCTATTAAAAGTAGAAAAGAGGGTATTATGACCTAGTTTACACCGAGCACTTGATACATGTACTAACTAGTAATTTTCTATTAAATTATCTTAAATTTCGACAATGAATTTAAAGAATAGTATACTAAGCTGGTACAATATGAACCGAGATAATTAAATATATATATCATATACAGGGTGTCCGGAAACTAGGGAACTTACCGCTTTGACAACTTAAAGGAGATAAAAAGGGACAAAAAAGTCTTATACCATTTTGCGATATTCGCTATAATTATCAAATTATAAAATAAAACGTATGAGCCAATGTGCGGTGACGCCGCGCTATCGCGCCTAGCTCGTAGGCAAGAGCGCGCGGCGGGACAGATGACGCGTCGTTGTTTGAATTTGCACGGCGCGACGATCTGAATTCGCCGCAGCGCGTGTACATACGTTCCAAAAATCAAATGTGTTATTTATCAAATGTGTAAGAAGACATTTTAGCTAAAATAACACATTTGTTTTTTGCAATGTGTGTACACGAGGTGCGGCGAATTCGCGCCGTGCAAATTCAAACAACGCGTCATCTGTCCCGCCGCGTGCTCTTGCCTACGAGTTAGACGCGATGGCGCTGCGTCATCGCACATTGGCTCATACATTTTATTTTATAATTCGATAATTATAGCCAATATCGCAAAATGGTATAAAACTTTTTTGTCCCTTTTTATCTCTTTTAAGTTGTCAAAGCGGTAAGTTCCCTAATTCCCGGACAGCCTGTATACACGCATCGTCGAAAGTAAGATAATTTATTAGAAAATTACGAGTTAGTAC
This sequence comes from Solenopsis invicta, assembly GCF_016802725.1. Classification (NCBI taxonomy): domain Eukaryota; kingdom Metazoa; phylum Arthropoda; class Insecta; order Hymenoptera; family Formicidae; genus Solenopsis; species Solenopsis invicta. Next base: position 22,070,945 of record NC_052671.1, read on the forward strand.
GTGTATTAAGTGCTCGGTGTAAACTAGGCCTATGGCTACTATCGACAATATGACTATCCCTATTATCTCCGTTATTAGGTGATGTATTTTAACAATTGTTTATGGAGTTATTCGTTTAGTTAGCCCGCCGTTTTATTAGTGATGCTAATATGCCGATACATAATAACTGACAATTGTTAGAAGGCATTTTTACTTTTGAGCACTTCTAAACTTTTTCAAAATACATCTTTAACCTTTACTTACATCATTATTCTTAAACTTAAGTGTATTATCACAGGAATGTACATACACTCAAGTATTTTTTTGTTATTTAACTGTTTATTCACATTTCGAGTTATACAAAATTAAAATAATAACATGGAATTTTATTAATACAGTTTCTTAAGCAAAATTTTTATATCAAAATATTTCTTCGATAAAACGTTTGTTATTCTAGACGGCAGTGTCTAGAAACATTAGAGACATCATTTTATGCTTATTGTTTAATGTTAAACAGGAATAAAATGATATTTCTAATAAAATTTCTAGTGGTATTTCTAAAGTTTCTAAACGCAGGAAAATTCCTATCAATAGAAAATTAAAAATATATCATTTTGTAACAAGATACTATGTTTCTTTTAAACTAAACTAATTTTTTAAAATTATTTTTATAGATAGCCATAATGTAACTACTTTTTTCTTGCACCAATTATGCAATGTATTAAATTTTCATAAACCAAGATAATAAATATTTTGTTACTTTGAGTCTAAAATCTGCCAAACAATACTTTGACGAATGTAATTCTTCAAGTTTCAATAGAAAATATTAATTATAAACAAAATTACTCAATAAAATAAAAATATGTGCTATATTACCCTCCTCTCCTCTACTATAGCAAAAATTCTATTATTGAACTGTTCTACTGCTGTATTTATAACAACTTTATGTTTTATAAGTTATTAGCAGAATAAAGTGAGCAAAATCAAAATTAATATTTTTATTTGTTCCTTATTTGTTCTTAAAAGGTTGCCAAAAAATTAATTTGTTGCTGTTAGTTTTTTTTAAATAATGTTTGTTGCTAACCGTAAGATTTTGAAAACAATCACTTATTCTGAAAAACGAGCGTGTCCCAATCTAAAGAATTAATCAATGAATTCCGAGGGGGTAACCACTCGAAAAATAGGTGTTCATCAGACTTCAAGACTTCACCGGATTTTACCGGACTATATAAACTTTATTGGACTATGTCGGACTTCACGGACTCCGCGGACTTCATCGAACTACGTCGGACTTCGAGGAATTTAACGAACTTTAAGGAATTCAACGGACTTCTCGCGGATTGTATACATCGGAATTCAGGAGTGGTTATCTCCTCGATAAATTCGTTATTTTCACTGCTTTCTTTTTCGTCAATGAATTTGTTGCTAAATTGATACTCAAATGTTCTAGAGAATATTACCTAAATAAACAAAAATCTAAATTTATTGTTAAATGCAATATGTCAAAAATACGTAGGTTACGTCAGTATGGTTATTTTTATATTCAATTTCATTGTTATATATCTCCCTATATTTTATGCAGGCGTCTTATCAATTCGACTACCGCGGTACGTGATGTCGCGCAATAATCGGTATAGTAAGTGAACATTTATAGGTGACATAACATTAACAATAAATTTGAAATTTAGACTAATAAAAATATTAAACATAAATATGAAACAGCCAATGATATAAGCTATTTTATATTTATGTTCGTCAATTTTATTTATAAGTAAATTTGAAAAAGTTCAGAGAATATGATTTTTTATGATAAAATCACCAGATACTTTAACTTTTAAAAGGCCGCATCGTCTTATAGTCATTAAAAATAATTATTCGGATTAATTTTACTTAAAGGGGAATATCCATCTCAAAATTTAAAAAAATCGAAAATATTTTTTGTTTTAAATGATATTTTAGACCTTAAAAATAAGATGCAATTGGTTTTATACGTGAAACAATTTTTTAAAGTGGTTTTTTAAAGCAAGGCGTGATACCTATCTAAACGCATCGGAATAGCGCACAGCAATTCAAGTCTTCTGCGTTCTAAAAATTCATTATATCGATCGCACTGAAGAATAATGAGCTCTAGTATGTTATTCATAGAGGGTCACAGATATCTATCTAACAACTAGATCGCTACCTTCGGCTGAATAGCTGTGTCCGGCAGGATATCCGGATTCGGTCATCTTACCCAATAAGAAAATAGCGTCTATGCGTAGATTAGGTTAGTGCGTATGTGTTTGACAGGTTTGACAACTGAACCGGTTGACCGCTGAGCACCGTTGAGCATATTAATTGTGATTATCGAGTGTGTTTTTTCGATATCGTGCCATAATGCCAAGCAAGAGCGGCATTAGAGCGGCCATTTTGTTGTAGGTAACATGACTGAAACCGGATATCCTTCCTGCCTCAATGCTGTCATATGTTAATGCCACAGGTTAGCGATCTAGTTTAGTATAGATATCTGTGTAGAGGGTATTAGTGATGGTTAGGTTAGTTTTCGACCTGAAATAAATTGAATATAACGGTCAGTATAACCATTGAAACGACGCTTTCCTAGGACGCTCTCAAATATCGTTCGTTGTTGCTGTTACAATTGTCAAAGTTTTGTGACAGTAATTATCGTCATCATGAGTAATAAAGTGTATTTATCAAAGGAAGGTTCCAAGAAGAGAATTTGGTCTTCAAAAAGAAGCAAGATCTCAAATAGGCGACCGCTAAATCGATACGTTATGGAAGGAGAATCTGAGAGTGTCAGTACAGCGGCAAAGAAACTGAAGCTGTCTAAAGACGATTGTGACATTGAAGTGACTGAATCATTTGGATATCGATTGATCAATTTTGTTTCAATTTTTTCTGTTCTTTCTGAAATTCTAGCGTGTAAACAATGCGGGACAAATGTGAAATTTACAGAAGCGAGCAAGCGTGGTTTGATTTAAACTTGTAATTACTTGTGAAAAGTGCGCAAAAGTTTACATAAACAGTTGTCCCCTAATTAATACCACAGCATACGACGTTAACCGCCGAATAATATTTACGATGCGTTTATTGGATATTGGCATCAATATCGGTATTAAAAAATTTTGCGCGTTTATGGATCTCCCACGACCGATTTTACAAACTTATGATATAATTATTAATAATATTTTTATCGCAACGAAAGCTGTTCGTGCGAAATGTATTAAGAAAGCAGCTGAAAACGAGAAGAAAATATCTATAGAAAAAGGACAAACAAATGGAATTACCGTGTCTGGCAATGGAACATGGAGAAAGCGGGGATTGTCGTCGCTTTATGGATTAGTTACGCTCATCGGGTGGTCCACTAACAAAGTTGTCGATATTCTCGTTAAATCGAAATACTGTAAGGCCTGCGAATATTGGAAAAAAAAAGAAGGTACTATAGAATACGAAGAATGGACAGAGTCACATTCGGAGCAGTGCCAAGCAAATCGTAAGGAATCATCTGGAAAAATGGAAATAGATGCGGTGGTCGAGATGTTTTCACGTTCCAAAGATCTTCATAATGTTAAATATATAAATTACATTGATGATGGAGACAGCAAAACTTTCAAAGGAATTATAGATGCTGAACCTTATAAAGACATTACAATTTGTAAAAAAGAGTGCATCGACCATGTGCAGAAGCGTATGGGCACTCGGCTCCGCAATTTAAAGAAAACAAAATATCTTGGAAAGACAACCTAACAAACAAATTAATCGAAGAACTCTATGTATTACGGCTTGGCTATTCGTCAAAATCCAGATTCTATTGAAAAAATGTGGAATGACATTTGGGCAACTCTTTTTCATAAACTTTCGACGGATGAAATGCCGCAACACGATAAGTGCCCGGACGGTGCAGATCGTGGTGTTCGTGGCAGAGAGCAAAGGCCTTTGATACTTTACATGAATACCAACATAAAACGCCTCTTTCACAGAAAATTTTCGATGCTATTAAATCTATATATACAGATTTGAGCAAGGATGACTTACTCAATCGTTGCTTAGGAGGCTTTACGCAGAACAACGAGAGCATCAATTCGATTGTGTGGTCGATTGCTCCGAAAACGTTATCAAGTGGCCAAAAAAATAGTCGAGATCGCCGTAAATATTGCAACCTGCGTTTTCAATGATGGACTATTAGTTATAATGAACATTATGCAGGTGTTACAATTGACTATCGGCCACAATTTTTACAATTTCTGCGTCGAGGCTGACGCGCGCCGCGTCAAGACTGCCGAACGCTCATTTACAGATGCCGCTAAGGAAGCTCGTAGAGCCGGCACATCCTTTAGAAAAAAGGAACAGGAAGAAAATATCGCTATAGAAGAACAGTTATATGGTGCAGGCATTGCAGATTAAGTGTAAGTTAAACATTTCTATAGTTAAATTTGAAATAACATTACTCAAAACTTTAATCGCGTTTTTCTCGAAATCACGTTTTTCAAATTGGCTTGCAGCATAACTTTAACAAATTTTATCCAATTCAATTAAAATTTTTACAGTAGCTGTAGAACTAAATTCTCTAGAGAAGTACAGAGGATTTTTACGATCGGTTAACAACTTTTTTTATTATAAATACTTTTTCACTGAATTTTTTGGTCAAAATAAAACTTTATTTTCAAATGTTCACCATTTCTACAATCATCAATATTTTAACATATGCCTATGTACTTCTCTAGCAAATTTAATGCAGATTATAAAAATATTTTGCTTTCTGTCCTCAGTGAAAGTTTACAGCACTTCTGCTGCAAGCCACGGAGGCCTACCCCAAAAAAGGTGTTACTCGCAGCCTCCACCGCAGCCATCTTGACGAAAAAAATTAAAAAAAAAAAAATTTTTTTTGTGTAGCTTAAGATACTTATATTAAAGATCTTCAGCCCGAATTTCCATATATTTTATTATTTCGCTAGAAATTTCGCTAAAAATTCCCAAAATTGCTCTTTATTTTGAGGCGTTGAAGTAGATATTCCTCCTTGAAATATCTTGTAAAAAATTGATCAATATTAAACTTAAATTTTTTTTCTATATCTTTTCTAATATTTTTGTTGATAAAAGAACTATATTTCAATGATCAATGCTACATACAATTCCATTATTCGTTTTTAAATGTAACTACATAGATCTCAAATTTATTGATATATTTTATAAAAGATGTAAGGAGAGTAAACATTGCAAATATACAACACTATTACTAGAGGGTAAGGCAGACGTTTTCATTATAAACAATTAATGTGGTGTGTATCTGTGTGCGTGTGTGTGCGCGTGTGTGCGAGCGCGTGCGCGCGTGCGTGTTATGTACACAAGGTGTACCAGTAGAATCCGGACAAATCCGTTGTGAGTTTTCAGAATCATTTATGTTAATGAAAAATAACAATCGTATGAAAAATATTTTTATATTTGTGTTAGGGCATCCTTAAAAAACAATTTTATTCTATATAAAGCCCCCCTCTACTTCGATGACCGCTTCAATTTTGGGCCGGAAGCGTGCGCATGCCTTTGTCAAAAACTTCTTCACCATACTCGCGGACGATGCCTCAATAGCGGCTTTCAGCAACACAACGTTAGGATGTCGAGTCTTGTTGGAGTATCGCTCAATCACACATCACATGAAATAATCCAGCGGCTAAAGTCCGGGCTGTTAGCATGCAAAATTCCTTACTCCGACACATGCTCATGTTTTTGAAGAGCCGATTCTGCACTAAGGCCGTCTAGAAGAACAAAATTAATATTATTTAATCACGACTAATTATGTAAAACTATTCATAGAAATGTAACATTATACATATTACGTAACCGATTACAAGAAATTGTTGTGGACATGAGCGCAATCTTTAGTTTATCCTACATTTCACAAATTCAAAAAAATCCAAATAAAATGTATTTCTTATAATTTCACATAAAATTTGATCCGATCTAATATGTACGTTTTTTTATGTATTTGCTTATGCACCACCATTTCTCTTTTCTGAAAGATTACTGATGAGATCATTTATTTCATGAAATTTTTATTTCATGAAATTTGAAAAAATATTTACGAGATATTTTATGCCAAAATCGTCGGATTAAGGCATAAAATATTTTGTATTCCATTTTTTTCTATTTTACTCGTACTTTTTACGCTAAATATTCTGAGGAAGTAATTAAATCTTAAGATTGTTCCATTTAAAACAGTAATAATGACTTGCTTGAACTATTAAAAACGCTTTTATCTAAAAAGATTACATTTTCCTATTCCATATCTTATTCTCGAGATATTTTAGAATGTCCATTAAAATGAAAAACCCTACACCTATAATTTCAGTCATTCTCTTCAAATATTATTATTCGTTAATTAACATTTATCCGTTAGAAGTTGCAAATAAGCATTCGGTTGCGACCGGGTAATGTTTTTTCTGTTTCGCGTCCTTTCCGTCTCATTTCCTAATCCTTGTCTCTCGCTCGAACTCACTCAATAGACGCGCCTGCGCATAATGAGACTTGACCGTCCATGCCCATATTTGGAATTCGTGCATCTTTTTTTTACGGGGCTTGTCCCGCTCATTGTGAAGATACGGAACTAGCAATATAGGAGTATTACATATATGGAAATCATACATGATCGTGCAGTTCACGTGAAACTTTTCACTTTTCACGTTTCCGCCTTAGGGAAAATGTTACATGATAGACCCCCTGGGGGTCGATTGCGTATTCCAAAACCTAGTGAAAATGGTAAAAGTGAGCTCTCACTCGATTGGCTACTTTTCACCATAGTGGAAATGCGACATTTCTCACGTGACATTGCTCGGCAAGTATTTTGATGTCGAGTTCAATCAAACTGTGTCGAATTTGGTAGAGTTTGCAGAGTCTTGTATCGTTTCAGAATGGAGTACCTTTTACTTTTTATCGAGCAAGAGGAAAATGCGAATTAGAAAAAAAATTAGAAAAAGAAATTTAAATTTATTAAGAAAGAGACTGAAAGATACTCAGGATACATTCGATATTCTAGATAATATATTCTAGATAATACATTTGTAACGCTGGTACTTTCTCGGTGTCGGTTACGGGATTTAGGTTCAGGATCGGATGCTCGGATGTGCTCGCCGGATGTCCGGGTTCGTATCAAATGATAACGCCGTAGTTTGGTAGTGAAAACGAAAGAGGTTAAATATATTTGGCTATGCTTTAGTACAAAATGAAATCATACAGTCCCGATATTGTTATCGGATAACACCGTACTCCTCGAATAGTATTGCGGCACTTAATTGCGCGGTCGTCGGCCCGCGTGAAATCAAGAGATCGGTCACAATGTATTCGCGGTGCACTTAATATCTAAAACACTTAGAAGAACGTATTTTAGGAACTCCGCGAGTAGTAGTACGGCACGGGAGTGCTTAATTGCGCGGTCGTCGGCCCGCGTGAAACTAAGAGAACGGTCACGATGTATTCGCGGCGTACTTACGATCTAAACGGAGCGGATTCCAGAAGCTTCGGAAACGAACGGACAGGTATTATGCGCCAGGCGCTCGGTAGTAATGATCGGAGTGGCCGTGAAGCGGCTAACTTAACTTACGTGTAAACGGGCCGTTATTGGCCCGCGCGACGGACGGTCGCGATACGCGGAATCGGTAGTACGTGGTGCGGCGAACGGTTCCGCGATGCGCGAGTGCGGTCGACGGTAGAGACCTAAGCGGTCTTTTCCTGCGGAGTGTTGTCACCCCGTAGGGAACAGGTTTGCGGAATGAGCCTTAGAACGGTGTCGGGCATCCCCGACGGTGGTGCTGGTCTCGAGAATCCCCGAGAACGGAATTGCGGGACGGACGGTTCCTGTTGGCCGAGAATACCCAGCCGCAGAAACGACGAGTATTCCCGTCGCGGACGGAGGATGGGATTGGCCGAGTATTCCCAGCCATTAGGACCGGAGTATTCCCGTCGCGAAGGATTAGAGAATGCCCGTTCCGGGGAAGTGCTTGAGAATGCCCAAGCTAAGGAGCGTCGAGAATACCCAGCGCAGGAGCGGAGTAGGTTTGAGATCGGTGGCTCGGAGCGATCTGATCTCGGCTGCTCGCTGTCGGCTTATATAGCAGTCCGCGCGGTCGCACGCACTAATCAGCGCGCGCGGTGGGGCCGGCCGAAGTAGGGACGCTTGCCGGGCGCGGCGAACGCGGCACGCATGGTGGCGCGTGATCGCGGCAATCTTAGCTAAGCGCGTGCACGTGCTTAGTCTTACGCGTTGCGTTCGGCGTTTGGAGAGGCGTAACGTTAATACATTGTAAAATTGTATAAAGTATATAAATCAATTAATAATTATATAAGTATATAAATAATAAATAACAATAAATAAATAATAAGATGTAAATAATATAAGTATATATTGTAAATAAATTATGCGATATTTACGCACCGTTTTTTTTAAATTGATATCTTACTCGGGACACACGCGTCGTCAATCGTCAACAGGAGGGACTTTGAGATTGTGGAGATTAACTCAGAGGCGACGCACCGTTTTTTAAAGGTTATGTGAAGTTTTCTACCATTGCACAGTGGGACAGAATCCCGAAAAAGTGGCAAAAAGTCGATTTTAGAATTGCAGTAAAATATATTTATCATTGTCATCTCAATGTATCGAAATATGCTGGATTTAAATTTTATAACATTTGGTTGAATACTTTTATTTTGGCAGAGTTTTGAATATAAGAATAAGTCTTAAATTAAGTGAACAACATATATTATTAAAATGCTATAAATTATAAAATTCACAACATATTTCTTAAGTTTTATTATTTATTATTTTTTGGTATATATTTATGAATGTTTTTAATTATTAATAATCATTTAATATTATATAAATTAAAATTTTGTATCGATTAAGTTGAATATTTTTACATTTTTGCAAGTCAAAACTTGCTATCGATTGATTATAATCGGAGATACCGCTTCCTAATGGAATTTTCTTTACACCGGTACGTTCTCATATTATGTCCCTTCAAAAAAAACCTGCTACTTTTTGCTACTTCGGCAAAATAACTGTTCTACTCGACCGAACGTACTGTAAGCCGCCTGGCGCTTGCTTGACAGTGCGTCAAGCAACCGCCAGGCGGTTAAGGCGCGCAATACTTTCTCGCAGTAGAAATGTCAGCAAAATTGTATATAAGTGTTGTTTCATTTGGAATACTGTACATTCACGCGATATACATGTATATATTTTCGTGAGTGAGCGTATCTTATTGAATATACATTTGGAATTGGATTTATTTTCGAATATCAGGTTTTAAAAGTAATCACAATTTAATAATCAGCCATGTCGACTTTATTATTTACCAAGCGAGAAATTATTGAACAATTTTTCATGAAACCTGGTATTGACGATAGGATTTCAGCGGCTGTAAGTTACGTTTTGTCTAAGCTAGGAATGCATATTTCTAATATTAAGGATAATGAACTGCGGCAATTGAGAACATATGTATCTGCACTCAGTAGCAAGCATAAGGAGAAATGGAATGGCGTGAAGAGAATAAAAACAAAGTATGAGTCAAAACATAAAAAATGGCTGGACTCTGGTTTTATTATTCCTAACATTTCAATGCAAAATGCTGCTTCTTACACAGTTGCTGGTCGGCCATCTATTCCATTTCAGGAGAAGTCTGATCGATCAAGAAGGCTAGAAGTGGCAACTATTAGTAAGAAACATAACAACGACCCACTGAAACTCATAATGGCATGCCGTCATGCAGCAAGGATTTCAGGACAAAAAAATATAGTTGCAGTAGTAAATAAAGTTTTGAAAAATCCTGAAAATGCACAACAAATAATTTGTGAGCCAAGACCAGTAATCATTAAGATGACTCCTCTAGAAGGATTGATCTACTTACTAGATCGAAATATGTCCAAAGACGATTACATTAGTATGCGTTTAACTGTAAAAGCAAGAGAGGCGGATATTTTTCCAGCATATGCTGCAATTGTAGCTGCAAAGGCGGAATGTAGACCGCCAATAGAAGTTTTTAAAATCACAGATACTGTGGCAGAAGTTCCTTTGCAACTTCTATTAAACCACACGGTAGAAAGAATTATAAAACTACAACAAGATGTAATCATTAAGAGCATGGAAAATAGTAAGACGACAGAACTTGAAGCTGTTTTAATTTGTTCATGGGGATTTGATGGAAGTTCTGGGCATTCGGCGTATAAACAACGGTATTCAGATATGAGCATGAGCAATATTAACGATGAAAATCTTTTCGCTACTACGCTTATACCGTATATTACGCCTATCAACTTCGTCAAACATTATATTGTGGAATAATAGAGCTTCACAATCTGCAAGATTTTGCCGCCCTATTAATATTCAATATTGCGCCGAATCAAAAGATCTTATCTTGAATCAAAAGCAATGTATTGAAAATCAAATTGATAAACTGGAAGCATTGGAAATCATGTTAAACAATTTAAAAATTAGAATTCATTTTTCATTGTTCATGACTTTTGTTTTGATTATACGCTGAACGGTATTTTTGCTCGGAAAACTATTCGAGAAAAGGGATAGGGAAAGAGGGGCCGAAAGAAACAGAGGGGGGAAGAAAGGTTATGGTAACAGGACTGTACAAAGAGTGCGGAAGGCAAACAAAGCGATGGGAGAGAATCACGTGTCTTTCACATTAAATGTATTTTAGTAAGTAAGTAACGACAGTAATAAACTCTTATTAAAATGATATGACAACTAAAGAGAATATAATGAATCAAAAAAAGAGGTAGTAGTTAGCTGTGTTGGACGGTCTGTTGCACTCGGTGGGGGCAGGGATGGGGCAGGGATTATTGGTAGTTCCGGCAAGCCGCAGTGAGATCTTCGGATTGCACGGTTGTCGGAAGTTCGCCTTACTCTATCTCGTCGTCCGTGATCCTCTTGACGCTGCTATAAGGGAGAGATTTGCAGTTCCTTGCAATAGGCTGAGAGCCCCAACCGACAGGCTAGCAGCCTCTAGATTTTTCTGTGCGTACGTAGTACGTGCGTGTCTCGAAAAGAGAGAGAGAGAGAGAGGAAGCCACGATTGCAAATGTGCTAACAGCACCCGACTGTCTACTCGAGTTCTTACTTTCTCTAGGTAACCGTGCCTCGGTCGTACATGTGCTAAAAGCACCCAACTGTATTAGAAACTCTAACTTGAACAATCGCGTAAAGCCGCTGCGCAGCAACTCACTCTTTTTTCAGCAGACCAGAAGCACGTGCGTCTCCCCCGATCGTAGACGAAAAACCGAATGACGCAAGACGCTGCTGCCCTCGTGACAACAGCGCCACGCGCGCGTAGTAATACATAGCCCAAGAGATGCGCGTAGGGACGCTTGGCCCTAGCGCGCACCTTATTGCCATCCTGTTACCTTCCGAAAGAGCGGTACTTTTTGAACATACCGCCCGCCTTCGTTAATGAGCATTAACGAATATGTCACAATGTGTCTTGCTCGATCGGAAGGGGACAAACTTTTGCAATGGGTCGTGTTAGGACTGAAGTTTGAGTTTGTATCGTGACAACTCGAGTATGACCGTCCTTACCCGGGTGTGTTTGGATAATGCGCCCCAATGGCCATTTTGAAGGCGGGTACCGATCATCAACTACCAGAACTAAAGTCCCTTTTTCGAGGGATTTATTCACTCTGTTCCATTTGTATACCGAAAGATAGCGTTGAAGACACTCCTTAGACCATTGTGACCAAAACGACTCAAGCTTCTGCCGAACTAGTTGCCATCGCGATAATCGACTTAACTTAACCGTGTCCAGGGAAGGTTCCGGAACAATAACTGGAGCACTACCCAGCAAGAAGTGCCCAGGTGTAAGTGCGTTTAGATCGTCAGGGTCGTCAGTGAGAGGGCACAAAGGCCTGGAGTTGAGAACGGATTCCACCTGTGAAAGTAGGGTAGTCATTTCTTCATAAGTTAGGAGAGTATCCCCTATAACTCTACGAAGGTGGTATTTGACCGATTTAACCCCCGCTACCCACTTCCCTCCGAAGTGCGGAGCGGAAGGAGGGTTAAACTTCCACTGCGTCCCGTCATTTGCAAGTAGCGTGGCGAGTTTGGTTGACTCCTCCGTGGATTGCGAGAATAATCTTCGTAATTCCGCGTCTGATCCTTTGAGCGTAATACCGCAATCGCTTGAAAGCGTGACGCAAATTCCTCTTCTTGACGTAAAACGCTTATACGCGGCGATGAAAGCCTCCGCAGTGTAATCCGTAACCAATTCTAAGTGCACTGCAGAAGTCGAGAAGCAGACAAATACCGCGATGTAAGATTTATACGTGCGTGCGTTCTTCCCTTTCCACGTTTTCGTCACGAATGGTCCTGCATAGTCAATGCCCGTATGTTCGAAAGGACGATTGGGCGAAACTCGGGTAGCGGGTAGTTGACCCATCAACTGCTTTGCCCTTGTCTGTCTGTAGCGGGCACACTTAACACATTTGATGATGAGAGATCGGACAGGAGCTCTTCCTCCTATAATCCAATACTCGCTTCGTAAAAGAGATAAAGTGATCTGTGTGCCTCCATGCAAGGTCCTCAAGTGAGCATCTCGAATAATGAGTGACGTCAAAGTTGATTCCCTTGGTAAGATTAGGGGGTGCTTTTCATCTTGAGAAAGAGAAGAGAATTGAAGACGACCTCCGACTCGCAGAAGTCCCTTGGCATCTAGAAATGGTGTGAGACGGACAAGCGGACTTGACTTTGAAATAGGTCGCCCCTTGGAGAGCAGCTGTAGATCACCCTGAAATGAAGCCCTTTGGATTTCCTTGACCCAGTAGAATTTAGCGTCCACTAACTCTTGCGTAGTTAGAGGACCGAAAGTTGACATGGCGGTACACCTTTTGAAACGAGAGACTGCTCGTTGACAAGTGGCCGTAATTCGGTACAACTTCACAAGGCTGGAATATCGATTGATTAGATCCCATGGCGTATAATTCTTGGTGTTAACTGAAAGAACCTTCGTAGGTCTTTCTTCAAGGTTTTCTCGTATGGGCTTTTCCGTAGGGAGTCTTGGCCAGGCTGACGAAGGTTGGGAGAGCCATGAAGGCCCACACCACCAACTTGAAAGCTCCGACAGCTGTGAGGTTGTTAGACCTCGTGTAGCAAAATCGGCCGGGTTGTCCGTACCTGGCACAAACCTCCACTCGGCCTGAGGTATTGTTTCTTGGATGTGACAAACTCTGTTATAGACAAAATCCTTCCATCGAGAGGGATGGCTGTTCAGCCACGTATGTGTGATAGATGAGTCGGTCCACAGTATTATGCGTAGATTCTTCCATTCCAATACGTGTAACAGATGGGAGACCAGTTTGGTTAATAAGACTGCACCTGATAACTCTAATCGGGGGACTGTCAATCGCTTTAATGGAGCGACCTTGGTTTTCGAGGCCACAAATCTGATGTTTACTGCCTCTTCCTCGCACCATGTCCGTAGGTACACAACAGCTGCCATGGCTTGCTGTGACGCATCACAAAACCCATGAATCTCAACTTGGCGATCGTTAGAACACCCTATCCATCGTGGGAGCGTGAATTTTGGCGTATCCTGAAGAGATCTGATAAATGTAATCCATTTACTAGCAACGTGGTCTGGCAAAGGGTCATCCCAACCTAATTTTATCGTCCATAATTCTTGAATTAGGAGTTTGCCAGTAATGGTGATCGGAGATAGAAACCCTAGGGGGTCAAACAGTTTTGCTATAGTAGACAAGGTAGATCGTTTCGTGATCACACCTTCTGCTGGAAGAGTATATTTAAAAATAAAGGTATCTGTGGATGGTTGCCAGCCAAGTCCCAACGTGTAGACGACTAAGTTCTCCTTATGTTCTATGAATTTAGAGTTATTTTGTTTATCTGTGGAGACAGAAGAGAGCATGCTCGAATCATTGCTCACCCATTTTTGTAATTTGAAGCCGCCCGCCATGCACAGTTGATTTAATTGCCTTACAATTTCTTGAGCTTGTTCAAGAGTATCCGCACCTCCAAAGATGTCATCGACATACCTTCCTTTGCTTAACGACGGAACAGCAAGCGGGAACTTTGTCCCTTCATCTTCTATCAACTGTTGCAAGGTACGCAGGGCTAAGAAAGGAGCACAAGCCAAAAACCATACGTTACGGTAGTGAGGTGGTATGTGCGTAAATGACCTTCGTTGTCAATCCAGAGAATCCGTTGGAGATCCCAGTCATCCTCCTGTACGTTAATCTGCCTGAACATTTTCTCTATGTCCGTAGAAAACACATAGCGAAATAGTCTAAACCATATTAACACGTCGAACAGATCAGTTTGAAGTTTAGCTCCAGTGTGTAATAAGTCGTTAAGTGAATGTCCGGATGTTGTTGGACTCGATCCGTTAAAAACCACACGTAATCGCGTAGTAAGACTATGCTCCCTTAAAACTCCGTGATGAGGAAGATAGTAAGTTATCGGAGGGTCAGTCGTATCTTTCGGAACAATCTTCATGTGATTCAGTTTTTCGTACTCGTCGATGAAATCTGCATACAACCGCGAAAACTCGGAATTGGAAGAAAATTTGCATGACAACTTCTTGATCAATCGAACGGCTTTGGCCTTGGAATCCCCCAGTTTATTGACAGGCTCCTTGAGGGGTAATCTCACTACATAGCGACCATGTTCCGTTCGAGAATGAGTAGACTTAAAATGTTCTTCACAAGCCTGTTCGTCGGTGGACCGAGATGAAGTCTTGAAAGGAGCGATTTCATCAAGTTCCCAGAATCTACGCATTAGGCCGAATAGATCACTTTCGAGTGATACGTGAAAACTTTGAGAACCGCCAGGTGTTGATTGAGAACTCGTTGGTCCGGAAATAATCCATCCAAGTTTTGTAGCCTGAGCCATTGGAGCGTTATTCGATCCCTTTCGTATACCGTTTTGAATGATTTGACCGAAGACGTCGGCTCCTAGAATAACATCAATTGAACCGGGTGCTAAATAATTCGGATCCGCCAACTGGATCCCGTTCAAATGTGACCAGCCGTGATTCTTCAAGGAGACCGATGGAATTGTCGACGTGAGCTTTGGTAAAATATGCGCGGCTATTGAACACTGGAAGGAAGACTTAAAATGAGGTTTTATGCTAAAGGAGGTCATGCCTTTAGTTCGGTTAGACGCGACACCTCCTATTCCAATCAGTGGAATGTGAGAACGAGTACGTGGTAGCCGTAGACGCTGTACTAATCGTTCCGTAATTAACGACACCTCCGAGCCTTGGTCAATCAAAATTCGTGCGTGTGAAGAATTTCCGTGTTCGGATGTGATAGTAACCAGAGCGGTTGCCAGTAGAACATATGGCGTTTTGACTTCATTTCCAAGTGCAGAATGTAAAACCTGAGAGCCGGTAGTTGTCTCCGTGTTGTCAGGCTTAGTTGTAGTCGGTTCGTTAGGTTTTCCTGTTGCCAATTTCGCCGAATTGCTATTAGACTTTGTGCTTTCCAAATTGCTACGATGAAGCGTGGTGTGATGCTTTCCAGCACACTTTCTACAACGTGTAGTTATACGACATGCTGATGCCCGATGCGGGCCGAGACAGTTGAAGCATAGGTTATGTTTCTGGACAAGTACTACGCGTTGTTGTACAGTTTTGGAGACATATTGCGGGCAACTGGCGGACCAATGATTTTCGGAACAGAACGAACACGATTTAACGGTCTTGTTTTTGCCTTGGTAATGAGATTTGACACTACTTGGATTTAACTGAGAAACGAACTTTCCCTTTCGCGTTTCATGACCCTTCAGATTCATAAGTCGATTTCGGAAGAACTCTTCAAACTGTTTCCATGTCGGAAGTTCGTTAGAGGGACCCCGATGTAGATCCCACATGTTTACGGTATCAGAGTCGAGTCGCTGTATGACCATAAAAATTAGAATATCATCCCAATGATGAATTGGTCTTCCCAACGTGTCTAAGGTTCGATATGTCTCCATAACGCCAGTAAACAATTTCTCCATTTCTCCCGCTGTCGACTTCGTCATCGGCTTTAGACTGAATAATGACGTTCTCGTGGAATTGACTAACATCCTTTTGTCTTCGTAAAACGACACGAGAGCTTTCCAATCGTTAGAGAAATTACCGCCCGTAAGCATAGTGTTTTTCAATAGATTATATGCCGATCCTGTTAAACTAGTCTTCAAGTATTGTAATCTTTCGATGTTAGTTAGTGAGGAATTGTTTATGACTAAACTAGTAAAGAGATCTTTGAAATAGAGCCAGTCCGCGTGATTTCCATTAAACTTGGGAATGTCATAGCGGGGAAGTTGCGATCGATTAATAAACGCGACGATCTCGGAAGTTGATTCCGAAACGTGCCTTGAAGAGGACGTTCCCGGAATGCTTCCATATTCCGATTGTGAATCCAAAGCAGAATTGAACCGTTCTACAGACTCTAAATAACTTTCGTTTACGACGGAAAATAAATTATCTTTAAAATAGGAATGCCTCATTATACTCTCCCTATCGTTGTCATTCAACTGTTTAACAGCCAATGTAATGGCATCATGTTTTACACAGAATTTTTCCCAATTATCCTTGAGCGCCGAGAGGCGTACGTTAATTCTTTGAGAAGTTACACTTTCCATGCCATTCTTTACAAGATTTTCATAGGATTGCCCTATGGTTTTCATAAGCACGAGCTGCTGCTCAACATGATGCTCGACGTGAGTTAACCTCATGATTCTCTCCTTCGTTCACCGCCGAATTAATATATCCGAAATAATCTCCAAGCTAATATGTCCGAAATAATAAATCTGAAATAATATATCCGGCTCGAAGGACCAAAATGTTTTGATTATACGCTGAACGGTATTTTTGCTCGGAAAACTATTCGAGAAAAGGGATAGGGAAAGAGGGGGCGAAAGAAACAGAGGGGGGAAGAAAGGTTATGGTAACATGACTGTACAAAGAGTGCGGAAAGCAAACAAAGCGATGGGAGAGAATGGGAGAGAATCACGTGTCTTTCACATTAAATGTATTTTAGTAAGTAAGTAACGACAGTAATAAACTCTTATTAAAATGATATGACAACTAAAGAGAATATAATGAATCAAAAAAAGAGGTAGTAGTTAGCTGTGTTGGACGGTCTGTTGCACTCGGTGGGGGCAGGGATTGGTAGTTCCGGCAAGCCGCAGGGAGATCTTCGGATTGCACGGTTGTCGGAAGTTCGCCTTACTCTATCTCGTCGTCCGTGATCCTCTTGACGCTGCTATAAGGGAGAGATTTGCAGTTCCTTGCAATAGGCTGAGAGCCCCAACCGACAGGCTAGCAGCCTCTAGATTTTTCTGTGCGTACGTAGTACGTGCGTGTCTCAAAGAGAGAGAGAGAGAGAGAGGAAGCCACGATTGCAAATGTGCTAACAGCACCCGACTGTCTACTCGAGTTCTTACTTTCTCTAGGTAACCGTGCCTCGGTCGTACATGTGCTAAAAGCACCCGACTGTATTAGAAACTCTAACTTGAACAATCGTACATGTGCTAAAAGCACCCGACTTCTCCCGATCGTAGACGAAAAACCGAATGACGCAAGACGCTGCTGCCCTCGTGACAACAGCGCCACGCGCGCGTAG
The DNA here is from genome assembly GCF_016802725.1 of Solenopsis invicta. Lineage (NCBI taxonomy): Eukaryota > Metazoa > Arthropoda > Insecta > Hymenoptera > Formicidae > Solenopsis > Solenopsis invicta. Next base: position 22,088,534 of record NC_052671.1, read on the forward strand.
TCATACATAGCCCAAGAGATGCGCGTAGGGACGCTTGGCCCTAGCGCGCCATCTTATTGCCATCCTGTTACCTTCCGAATTCATTTTTCATTGTTCATGACTTTAATAGATGGTAAAGTTTTCAATATAATAACAGGTACGAAGTCCATGCAATCTTGCTCCATTTGTCAAGCAACGCCAAAGCAATTTAATGATCTTGCAAACATTAAATGTGAAACAGAAATCTTTCTACCCAATCCAAAGTCACTGCAGTACGGAATTAGTCCTTTGCATTGCTGGATTCGATTTTTAGAGTGCTGTCTGCATATTTCGTACAGACTTAACGTTAAAGTATGGCAGATGAGAGGACAAGATCTTAAAGATGAATATGCGAGACGAAAAAAAGAGATCCAAACGATTCTTTGGAATACGAGGTGTGTTCAAAAAGTATCGCGAATTTTGAATTTTCGCGGGTTACGTATATTCGAATTTCGATCTTTTTGTGGCGTTATGTTGGTACTCATGTCTCTCACTTATGCCGACAAGCTCGGCCATTTTGAATGTTCACTTAATTGTTGACAGCTGCTTTGCTTGCACGTGTTTTGGATCGTCTTCGATTTTTACCTATTCAAAAAAATGGATCAAAGAACCTGTATCAAATTTTGTGTGAAAAACGAAATTAAGTGCGCGGATGCATTCCGAATGTTGACTGTGGCATACGGAGAAGCTACCTTGGACCGAAGCAACGTTTATCGGTGGTACAAAATGTTCTCAGAAGGCCGAGAAGATGTGAACGGCGAAGAGCGTGCCGGACGCCCGAGCACTTCAACAACAGACGAAAAAATTAATGAAGTGGAGAAAATGGTATTGGCCAATCGTCGAATCACCGTTAGAGAAGTTGCTGAGGACCTAAACATATCGATTGGCTCGTGCCATTCGATTTTTATCAATGATTTGGGCATGAGACGGGTCGCCGCGAAATTCGTACCAAACGCCCCTGCTCACACATCGTTGCTTGTGCGCGACTTTTTGGCCAAAAACAACACACTAATGATGCCGCAGCCACCGTATTCCCCAGATCTGGCCCCCTGTGACTTTTTCTTGTTCCCTAAACTGAAGAGGCCCATGAAAGGACGACGTTACGCTACGCTTGACGAGATAAAGACGGCATCGAAGGAGGAGCTGAACAAGATAAAAAAAAATGATTTTTTGAAGTGCTTCGAAGATTGGAAAAACCGTTGGCACAAGTGTATAATATCTCATGGGGATTACTTTGAAGGGGACAAAATAGATATTCATGAATAAATAAATAATTTTTGAAAAAACACAAAATTCGCGATACTTTTTGAACACACCTCGTAAATTAGGATTAAAAGTAGATAAGCCAAAAGCAGGAGGAAGTGGTAGGAGCAATGATGGTAACACTGCTCGCAGGGCATTTGAAGATCCAAAACTGTTTTCTGAATGTCTTGGACTAGACTATACTTTTGTTTTTAATTTAAAAAATATTTTAATTGCCTTGTCTTGTAAGTTTCCGATAAATAGCGTTCTTTTTAACAAACTGTGCCTTGATACGGCTAAAATTTACGTATCTCACTACTCATGGTATCCTATGCCATCATCTCTCCATAAAGTTCTTATTCATGGTGCTCAGATAATTGAAAATAGCATATTGCCAGTGGGAATGCTTGGCGAGGAAGCTTCTGAAGCCCGAAATAAGCATTACAAAGCATATAGGAATGAGCATTGTAGAAAAAACAATCGTACAGTAAATTTACATGACATGTTTTGTAGATTAATGGACACATCGGATCCTATTGTATCTTCTTCTAGTCTTAATTTGCGAATTCGAAAAAATAAAATATTACAACTTCCCACAGAAGTCCGAGATTTACTTATTGTACCCAAAATAAATACAAATGTAAATAGAGAATATGACGAAGAGGAAGAAGAAAATTTAACTGAACTTCCAGAAATATTCTCATCCTTGGATGAAGTTGTGTTGTCGGATGAACAAGTTGAGGAGTAAAACTCTAATATTAACAAAATTAATAAAAGTAATAAAATATTAATATAATAGTTCAAAAAGTAAAAATAAAAAAGTAATAATTAAAAAATTAAAAAAACAAAAAAATAACAAATATAAAATTTAATTGAAAAAATAAAAATAAAACAGTAATAATTAAAAAAATACAAATAATTTACAAAATAATTTAATAAGTTCCATTAGGATAGGTTGTACATAAATATATATTAGCGCAATACTGTAAATAAATGTACATAGCATAAGTAACTCAGCCTCTACTGACGTGCCGGTCCCAAGCCCGGATATGATGAGGAAGGAATGCATTCAATTTTAATATTCAATATTAGATTACTCTTTCCTGACAATACACTACTTTCGGTAAGGTAGGAGTTGTTAGATTATAATTATTATTTTATGTTGCCATATTGGATCTGCCATTTGAAATTTCGAAATTGTAATATCAAATGCGACTCCAAAATCTTTATATTAGTATATAATTTCACAATTTCAAACAAAATTAACTTTAGACGGAATTTCTGCCACTTTTTCGGGATTCTGTCCCACTGTGCAGCGCAGTCATTTCGCTGGTCGCTGCTACTACAAATGACCCGTGCCAAGTCGTGCTCCACGGAACGTGCCGTAAAAATGTAAGTAAAAACATGCATTTTTTTAAAATATTCTGCCAAGGATTGAGTCATACAAACCTCTATCCAATTACGCTTCTAAAGATGTTAGGTGCATATATTTGTAATTGTAATATAATAAATTATATGTATTCAAAGATTTATAAATGAAATGTATAATTATTTACAGGTCAGGATGCAAGACAGAAATGAAAAAAGTACAGAAGAAAGAAGAGAAAGAAAAAAAAAGTGAAAGAGACTATGACAAAGAATTGGATAAAGAAATTGAGGAAGGAATGAAAGAAATGGAAATTCACCAAGAGTAAGAGACAGATGAGGAAGAGATTGAAGAGGAGGAAGAGAAAGAAAACAAAAGGAAAAGAGGGGTGGTCGCTTGTTAAAAGAAAGAAATATGATGTAAGTTACATGCGTTTATAATTTTATTAATACATTTTATTTTATTTATAGCCTATAAATTTAACAATATCGTACTTTTTTTTTATTTACTGAGGTTACCGGAGGTACTAATATAATATTTTTTGGCCTAGCATATCTTTGGTGTGTTATATATATAGATAATATATTATTTTATATATATATATATATATATATACACATATATATATATTTTTTTTGTTTGATTTAGATTTGGAAAACCGCGTCAAAATCAGAGAGGAGGATGGAGAGGAGGACGGAGAGGAGGGTGGAGAGGAGAGGAGAGAGGAGGTTGGAGAGGAGAGTCGCGAAGAGGTTGGACAAGAGGGTGGCGAGAAGGATGGAGAGGAGGATGGCGAGAAGGATGGAGAGGAGGATGGAGAGGAGGAAGAGCTCGGTAAATATATTGTTTGATGTTTAAGTTAATAATTTAAAATTATGTTGGTTATCAAAAAAACGGTAAAAAAGGTAAAAGTTATGAATTAAATTAAATAAACAGTTAATTTTGAAAAACATTGTTCACATTAAATTAAACAATTGTAAATTTTTAAAGTTACAACTCTGAATAATTATAATATGATCAAATAAATTTAATAGTTTAGTTGTAAATTATGATCATATTAAATAACAAAGAAATATTATTCTCTATGTGGGAATGTATTTTTTTCTTTTAAAATTATTTCTTACTCATACAGCACAGAAATTGCAGCAACATTGTTACAACGTTGCAACAATGTTGCAACAATATTTCTGCAAACAGAAGATTGCAGAAATATTGTTGCAACGTTGTAATAATGTTGCTGCAAGTTCTGTGCTGTATGGGTTATACATACATTTTTAACTTATGAGAAAAAGTTGATAAATTAAAATTTATGAGTTTCGAAAATATCTAAAGTTAAAAATTAAATTATTTCAAATATACGTATTTAAATATTATTAATTTTTTGTTTAGATACAACCCAATCTACAGCGATGAGGGAAGATGGAGGGAAAACGCTCCATGGCAAGCGCCGGAACGTCGGAGGGGAGGCGGCTCTACCTTCATTTTTAATTGTTTTTTAATAAATATATAATAGATACACAAAGATGTTTACTTTACCCTCAAAATCATAATAATCGTAGGACAACATGGATTTCGAGGAATTTTATTGTAATTTTAGTAAACAGTATTTTAGTAAAATTATATTAATCGTAAAATTTAATATAATTTAATAAAATTTATTAAAATTCTTCGAGGTTCATGATTAAATTCTAAAAGGAAATTCCATATGTGTATGTGTATATATAAACTAAACGCATATATCCGGATTTAAATACAATACGTCTTCAAATGCGTTATGGAATAATTCTTAAACATTATTGACATCTAAACTTTCCTTCCAAAAATTAAATATAACAATTCAAATATATTAAATATAAAATAAAATAATAAATTGTATTAAATTAAGTTGTACGATTATTTATCGCCTTTTCATAAATAATATTATTTGATAATTCTATTATTACATTACAATTTATAAAGAGTGAGCGCTTTCTGGCCTCTCTACATCCCTGTCAGAAGTCGCCCGAAATCCTCTTTCAGAATTTTACAGCTGAAAATGTAGCGTGGAAAACGAGATGGGTGAGAGGGAGTGAGGAGAGGAGGGTATTCGTAGAGACAACATCGTCACTCGCTCGGCTCCGTGTTTACCATCGCGAATGTTTCTCTCTCTTTCTAGCCGATGGCGAGACAAAGGACGGACAGAGATTGATCGTCCGTCTTTACCTAACTAATGTGTCTTCTCGCTCTTTCATGTACCACGGAAGAGAACCACAAAATTGTCGACATTACCACGTAGCACGAAACGGAACCGCAAAATCGTGCACATAACGACGGGAATCATGCACATTGGCTACGTAGTTCATGTGCACGTTTTGTGCACATAGAGGCGCCAGTGGACTGAAAGACCTCAGGCTCGCCATGTCCTCTCTCAGTTTTCTCTCTGATATAAGTTCGGAGCCACCAGGTCGGAGCATCCAGTCGGTTCCAAATAATCGGTGCCGACACTCCGGGAGTATTCGGAGCTCCTTGGCTGGGTGTTCTCGGCTTCCTGACCACTCCAACACCGGGCGTTCTCGGTTCTCCGCACTCCTGTGTCGGGCGTTCTTGGCTTCCTGACGCAGGCCCTCCTGATACCGGGCGTACTCGGTTATTTCGTACTCCTGTGCCGGATGTTCTCGGCTTCCTGATACCGGGCGTATTCAATTACCCGTTCCTTTACCTGTTGTCTTATATTTTGATTCTTAACTTTTAATTTGTTTTCAGAGCAAATTAATAATAATACTACCAGGTCGACGCTTTTCCCCAGGAGTTCCGATTTCCTCACCAAACCTTCTTCAGAAAATTTCCTCGAATATCCATTGTCCCGAGCGTTTCCCGTCCGACCGAGCACCCTTTTCGCGTAGCAAGCATATCTTTACCCCTTCCTCAGGCAAGCGTTTAGATAATAAGTTGCGTTAGCATTAAGGCCTGCGTTTTTCTTATAGGATTTTTGTATCTGAGCGTTAGTTTGTAAGAATCGCGTTACATGTTTATGTTTTCTAGCATATTAGTTTCTAAGATTTAAATGACATCGCGTGCGTTATAATTTAGTTTTAAGTTTTTCAGCGTGTAATAAACGTACCGGGAAACACGAATTCCGAAGGTATCGCCTTCCTCTTTTTATAATAAATTTTTATTTTTTTTATATGTGACACAGGATGTAGAGAGACTCTACTAAAATAAATTTTCTTTATTTTCTATACAAATCGGAGTTCCTTCTTTTCTCGACCTTAGCACCGGCGAGCTAATCCGCGATCGCGAGAAAAGTCGTAACATTACAAATTGAAGGCTTTATTTAGCATAGTTAAAATAATCCGATTTAGGTCAAATATGCACCATTTTGTTCGATAACTTGTTGTCATTTTGAAGGTAATTTTATTATGCTTCTCTCATTGAAACCCTCGTCTTTATTGGTTAGGTTATTGGTAAAAAACTGGAACAGTCGATTTTCACAAGCTTCTCTTGAGACGAATTTTTCATCAGCAAAATTATTTGCTATAGACAGGAACAGATGGTAATTACTTGATGCCAGGTCCAAACTATAAGGCGGATGCATAAGAACCTCCCAACCGAACTCTCGAAGCTTCTAGCAAGTCACTATCAACGTGTATGGCCTGGCGTTGTCCTGATGAAACACAATTCTTCTCCTATTGGCCAAAGCTGACCGCTTCTGGGCGATTACTTTCTTCAGACGGTCCAATTGGTGACAGTACAGGTCCAAATTAAGAGTGTGGCCGTAGGAGAACAGCTCATAGTAGATGATTCCTTGTCAATCCCAACAAATACACAGCAAAACCTTCCTGACCGTTAATCCTGGCTTGGTTACCGTTTGCGCCGGCTCACTACAATTCGATCACAACCGTTTTCGCTTGACGTTGTTGTAAGTGACTCACTTTTCATCAACAGTAACCATCCGCTTCAGAAATGGGTCGATTTTGTTATGATTTAGGAGCGATTCGCAGATGGAAATTCGGTCCATGAGGTTCTTTTGCGTTAACTCGTGTGACACCCATATATCGAGCTTCTTTTTGTAGCTTTATTTAAGTGGTTCCAAACGGTTTTTTGTGCAATATTTAGCACCTGGGCAATCAAAACAGTGCTTAAATGACGGTCAGAGTTAACGATTTCCATTATTTTATCAATATTTTTGATAATGGATTTTTTTTCTTTTTAGGGATATAAATCTTTTCATTGCTATTTCTCGAGTATTGTCTAATAACGGTAATGTTTCCTTTTTGACTGGTAATCTAACAATAAATCTACCTCCTGGCTGCTGACTATAAGTGTTTTTAAAATAACGTTCGCAATATTCCTCCTCAGGATCTATGTTTACTGCCCTTGCTTGATTGTAACTTTCTATCTCCCAAAATTTATGCATGCTTTCATTTAATTGCTCTATCACGCTTACATTGCAACTTGTTTGTGTCATTTTTTTTGTACCCATTGTACCGATAGGTCCCGAGACTATCCAACCTAGTTTTGTGTAATGCTGGTAAATTCCTTCCTAATTTTATTCGTCCGATACACAACAAATCCCAAAAAATTTCCGTCCCGATAATTATATCTATTTTATCAGGAACATTGAATTAAACATCTGCTAACTTGATATTTTTTGGTATATCTAACTTGTCTACTTCAAATTTTATCGTTGGTAATTTTTGAGCAAATTTTGGTAGTATTATACATTCTAATTCTGTCTCGAATGTACCGAAACGCGAGGCTATCTTTAAATTTACGGACTTCATGGCCTTTGACACAACTTGGTTGACGCATTTAATTCGTACAAAATCGTTTATGGCTTGTAATTTTAGTTTCTTGAAAAAATCTTCGGTAACAAAGTTTGATTGGGAACCACTATCTAATAAGGCTCGTGCCTTTATGAATTGAACTTGTTGATCTTTTACTCTTATGGTAGCTGTAGGCAACACTATTTGATCTGCCTTTGACTTTTTTATTGACTGAGAATAAGTACACCCAGGGACTTTGATTCTATCCATGGGGAAATTTTCCAAACTGAGAAGTCGCTATTTTTCTACATACTTACAGTTCATGATTAACGTAACGACCAATAAGCTCTAGTCGTTTCATTAATCATGAACTGCGAGTATGTAGAAAGTGGTAACTTCTTAGTTTGGAAAATTTTCCCATGGACAGAATCAAAGTCCTTGGGTGTACATATAGTGTTATTCGCCTTACTAGAATTTGATTCCTGTGCTGTATTTTGATTTTTGGTTTCTTCTTTAATGCCCTTCGAAGGAGTGTGACAACAACATGCTATGGTTTTTCGAACACCTTTTACAACGACCGGACGTACAGTCTTTAGCTAAGTGTCTACCCTTAAAACAATTCAAACACAGATTCATGGATTTTATTTTGCTTAGGCGATTTGCTACTGAAAGTTCTTTGAAGGATGGACATTGATAAATTAAATGATCACCTTTACAGTGTATACATTTGATGTTGACTACCGCCGCGTGGGATGTTGTTACTTTAGTATTGAAATTTTGACGTAAATTTAAATTTGAATTAAATTGAGTTCTTCTAGCTACTGCTTTTAGAGTTTGACACCTTTTTGTCAAAAACTCGACGAATTCTGTAAATTTAGGTATTCCTTTGGATTCCAGACTGTTTTCCCATTCTTTAATAGTTAAAAAATCGAGTTTACTACTTATTATGTGGATCAGTAAGTCATCCCACTGGGCAATAGGCTGTTTTAAAGCTTGTAATGCTCTTGTGTGTTTTAATGTAGAATCTAATATATTTCTTAAGATGGCGGCGTTTTCTCTTCTTAACGTTGGTAAATCAAATATCGCCTTTATGTGATTCTGAACTGCTAAGCGTTCATTCTCATATCGTTCTCTTAATCTTGACCAGGCATCGGCATAGTTAATATCCGAAATTTCTAATGAGGCTATAGTTTCTGCAGCGTCACTCTTTAACGACGATTTGAGGTAATGAAATTTCTGAATATCTTTCAAAGAATTATTGGAATGTATAAGCGAGTTGAAAACATCAAAAAACGGGTGCCACTCCTCGTACGCCCCTGAAAATGTAGGTAAGTCAATTTTTGGTAATCTGATTGAATTATTATCTACTCTTTGTGAATTATTTGTAGCCACAACTGCCTGGTCAGGATTATAAATAACTACAGCTGGCATTACTCGCTCTTTAATTACTCGCTCACCGAGTAATTTTAAATTCATATATTTTTCTTCGTTTCTAACGATCTCGGCATTAGTTTGTTCTTCTGTAACCTCATTGTCACAAACAGTTATTTCTATTTGAACGTCTAGTAATGTTTGCCAAAGTTCTTCTAATTTAGCTAATTTGAGTCTCAATTCATCAATATCAACTGTATTTCTATTCATTGTCTTTAAAAAAGTTTCTATTCGCGTAATACTAGCTTTAGTTAGTCTTCTCCTTAGCTTAAGTTTTGCTAACTCCGAGTTTTCCGCCATTTTGTCACGTTGTAATTATTATTTTTTTTGTCTTAATTAACTCCTATAAAATTCTGGACACAAAATTTTTGTTTATGACTTACGCTTGTCGGTACATTGATTCGCTTAGCTTTCTTTAATGTTCTATTTGTTACTTTCTTCCTTTGGCTTGGGACCTGCACTCGTCTGCTCTGTCTGTGCTCATCTACTCTGTCTGCACTTGTCTGCTCTCTCTGCACTCGCTGGCTTCGTTGAAACAGACTTGGACTAGCCTGCCTCGTCGGAATACCTTGGACTGGCCCGTCTCGTAATAACAAACTCGTGCAGGCCCACTTCATTAGAACAAACTTGCACTTGCCTGTCTCGTTAGAATAGACTCGTCCCTCTCGCTGGAATGGACTCGTCCTTTTGACTGGAATGGACTCGTCCTTTTGACTGGAATGGACTCGTCCCGTTGACTGGTCGATTTTTGGATCCTTTTAGCACTATCGTGCTATTGTATCGATGTTGTTCGATTGTAGGAAGCACGCCTTGTGATTGCTGTCTTGTAGCTTCTTCCCACTTACTTTTCTCGTCGATTCGAATCTGTCTCGTCGTCTTTAACTTTGGCTTGCTTTGTGTACGTTTTTGCTGCACAGTTTGGACGACCGTCTAGACGAACTTGCTGAATTTTCTTCACCTTCCAGTTTCAAATTACCTGGATCCGGCTCGAAGGACCATAATTAATTTTGTCTTTGTTTCGGTTGATTGGATGAAGGAACGACGCTATTTTCGTGGTCGAAATATGTGTACTTTATTGCGACCGTCTCCTTCCAACTTTAGTGAGTATTTGGTACAAGAGAAAGCATTCAAGCGACGCCACAGGGTTTCGTAAAGTAGGGCATACGTAGTGCCCTAGTCTAGTAACAATCTCTTTCAATCACAACGCGCGAAATACAAATAATAGAACACAAATTAAGATCAGAAACAATGATAGAAGATAGAAGATATATAGAAGATAGAAGATAATAGATGGAATATAGAAGGTAGAAGAGCGAAGAGAGAAAATACAATAGAGAAGATAAAAATAGAACGTTGAAGTATATTTGTATAAGAAGACAATAAAAAAAATTGTTTTGATTATGGCAAAACGAGGCAGAAAATATGCAGTGTCGCCAGAGGACATTTTAATAAGTTTGCTTGAAATGATTTTAATATTTTAGATAATAATGACAAAATTAAAAGGAAGAAGGACAAAGTTTGGGAACAAATATCTGAAGCCCTAGATAATCGCATAAAACCAGTGACTTTATATTTTTATATTTTTCAAAATCGGCATGATGTTTATTTAAAGTACAGAAAAACAATAGGTTTAGCGGTAGATAACATCCAAAAAATACAGATAGTGCACTCAAATACTTTTGAAAATGATGAAAGCATAGATAAATCTCCAGAAAAGAAAAATATCAAAAAATCAAAGCAATTAATTTTTGATATAGAGATAGAAGGTGAGGAGTGGGATTCCATTAAACCCATTAAACATAAAAAAGATAATGTTCTTCAACCTGCATGGACATACACAAGCGGTCATTAATGCCTTCCCCAAGGAGGTTAGGCGCGCATTAGGCGCGTTCCAGACATACGCGTCGCATCTAGGTTTTCATCACGCATGATTGTCAAATCTGACAACGTTGTTGCTTCCTAACGTATCGTAACGCGCTAAATTCAAATTATGACAGATAATGTATGACAGATTAAATTAATTTTCAATAATTTATTGAACATTGAAAGCACAAAAAAACGAATATTGAAAATCTCAGTCAGAAAAGAAAATTACGCCAGAAATAAATTAAATAAATAATCTAAACATTTTTATTAATAATTCCTTTTAGTTCAATAAGATAAATATTTTTAAAAAATTATCTTACTGAACTAAAAGGAATTATTAATGGAAACGTTTATATTTATTTTTGGCGTAAAATAAATAATTAAAAAAATTGATCTAATTGAACTAAAGAAAGTATTAATATAAATGAATACATTTATTTCCAAAATGTTGTAGATAATATTTATCCATTTGTAGCAATTAATAGAGTAAATGTTAAACAACATGTTCTTTGGTTATCATATAAAACGTGCTACATTTTTACAGAAAATTAGTTTACTGCTTTACGGAGGGAGGTAATTAAGCTCGACATTTCGAAAGAAAGGTATTGTCACGTGAAATCATTCAAAACACCTAAGTTATAAATGCATTTCGTCTCCCTTAATGCTAATAATTAAAAAATATAAAGTAAAATAAATAAATAAATATATATATGTGTGTGTGTATGTGTGTGTGTGTGTGTGTGTGTGTGCGTGTGTGTACATTTTATATATATCTATATATATCTATATATATATATATATATATCTATATATATATATATATATATATATATATATATATATATATATATATATATACAGGGTGCAGAAAAGTTCCGGGACGGCGAAATATCTCGAAAACTACGCATTTTAGGAAAAAGTGTTTCAGACAAAAGTTGTAGGGTTTAAAAGATCTATTTACTGATCTTATCAGTTTGACCTTGGATGGCGTCGCCAAGGTCAGATCGAAATTACATTAACTTTTTTAAATGGAACACCTAACTTTTTATTGCATATTCTTGTAGCTTATCTCGAGACCTTTCCAAAACATTACAAGAAAGTTTATTTTCGTTGAGTACTTTCCGAGTTGTGAGGCTTGAAAGCTACAGTGTACTGTAGTGTGGGTCCAGCCACTCTTGCCTTAACTGGCCGGACACACGCCACACTTGCCTTAACTGGCCGGACACACGCCACACTTGCCTTAACTGGCCGGACACACGCCACACTTGCCTTAACTGGCCGGACCCACACGCCACTCTTGCCTTAACTGGCTGGACCCACACTACAGTACACTGTAGCTTTCAAGCCTCACAACTCGGAAAGTACTCAACGAAAATAAACTTTCTTGTAATGTTTTGGAAAGGTCTCGAGATAAGCTACAAGAATATGCAATAAAAGTTAGGTGTTCCATTTAAAAAAGTTAATGTAATTTCGATTTGACCTTGGCGACGCCATCCAAGGTCAAACTGATAAGATCAGTAAATAGATCTTTTTAAACCCTACAACTTTTGTCTGAAACACTTTTTCCTAAAATGCTTAGTTTTCGAGATATTTCGCCGTCCCGGAACTTTTCTCGCACCCTGTATATCTATATATGTATATATATATATATATATATATATATATATATATATATATATATATATATATATATATATATATATATATCTATATATCTATACATATATTTCTATTATTAATTTAAAAAATGTTTCTAAAAGTTACAATATATATAAAATATTATTTCAGACACTCGATGATAACGGAAAGATTGTTAGATTCAAAGAATCCAGCAAATATTATGATTGAAACTTGAAATTATGCAATGAAGAACAATTCAGATGATTGGCTTTATTCAACAGTCTATATATAAAAACGATGGGACAACGCTGCTTTCGAATAAAGTTTGCAATCCAAATATATAATATTCTTGGTTATACACTAAAAGTAATATGTACATATACATATATATACATGTAAATATGTATAATTAAACATGTCTTAAGTAAGTACAATATAATGCAAGTACATTGAATTTGTTTATATCAAGCAGAAGTAAGAAAGCAATAAATTTATTATTAAAGCGTAATTATGCATGAAGAAGGCGGCTACGAATTGTTAAAAGATCATTAAAAAATATATAACGCAAAACTAAATAAATGATTCGTAATAATGAAAAAATTATTCAATCATTGGACGCAAATTCTTAATTTTGTTAGTGCTGCAACAATTCTCTAATAATAATATTTCAATTTTTGAAAGGACTGTGACACCTTGATTGAATGCTACCGATAAATTCATTCACATACTCCTAGTTCATCGAAATAAAATAATCGAATTTGCACAGTAGCATTTAAATTGTACAAGAAGAATAAAACAAAATAAATGTAGTTATGGATAAACAAATGTTTTCTTCGTCAAAAGACAGATGATCTAAGGTATGAAGACTAAATGTAGAACATTTAAATCCAAAATACATTGTACACAAAACACAGTGGAACAATTGTGTTAGGATTTTGAGAGAATGTGATATCTCTATTGGATCAATGAATATCATATGGTGTCATTTCACATGAATACTGAGAAATATATGGAGATTTTAGAAGATGAATTAAAACCTAATGCAAGACGTAATATCTCGGAGAGTAATATTTGACTTTCAAGATTGTAAAAGTTCGGTACATCCTCAAGAATAATTCTGAAATGGTTTCATACCAATCTAGATTTTCAATTAGTACCTTGACCAGAAAGATTTTAATATAACTGATGTTTGGACTATGATAAAAATATTGCGGATAACTGATAAACTATGAATCAAAAAACCACCGAGAAATCATGTTCATCAGAAATAGAATAAACTAGATACCGGATTATACACAACATTGGATTAATTTAAGGCGGATGCAAGTACAAAAAAGTAACAAAATTAAATATATGTATCTTCGGCTTGAATTTTGTATTTTTGGGCTTGTAGATGAAGACTTCCCTATCTGCTTGAGCTGTCGCGCCAATTTCTTAAAAACATTTTACATTTCTGAAACATAAATTTCATATATAATTTTTTTCTCTTTTTAATTTTTTTTTCTTTTGATTTTTGTTACTCACTAATATGGAATCCAGTAACCATGATTTTGTATCACTAGTTGCATCCGTCTTGGCATTGAATTAACCAAATGTTGTGTATAATCTGGTCTCAATGATAAGGTATTCCACACTTGATGTACATGATCTCTAAGTGCTTCTTTGGTTCGTAATTCACCAGATTTCCATGATTTTTGCATCATAGACCAAACATTTTCTATCGCATTTAAATCAGGAGATTTTGGTGGCCAAGGTATTAATTGAAAATCTGGATTGTTATAAAACCATTCCTGGACCATTCTTGAGGAATGCACCGAACTGTTGTCCTGTACAATCTTGAGAGTCGGATATTGTTCTTCGGGAAATATACGTCTTGCACTTGGTTTTAATACTTCTCCCAAAATCTCCATATATTCTTCAGCATCCATATGCGGTGTTATTTCTATGATATCCATTAATCCCATATATGTCATACTCCCCCAAAATCCTAAAGTAATTCTTCCACTGTGTTTTGAGGGAATCACGTATTTCGGATTTAAACGCTCTGCGTCTGGTCTCCATACTCTACGACGACCATCTTCTGACGAAGAAAACACTTTCTCATCTAGCCATATTATCTGGTTCCACTCTTCTTGGGGAGTATTTAAATGCTGGCGAGCATATTCAACTCTTTGATTTCGATGAGCTTCTGTGAGTGCAACTTTTTTTGCTGGAATATGTGAATAAATTTTAGCTTCATTTAATCGACGTCTCACCGTTCTTTCAGAAATTGGAATGTCATTATTTTGTAAAACTGTTGCGGCACTAACAAAAGGATTTTCGTCTATGAATTGAATAATTTCTTCATCCTGCTGTGGCAGAGTTTTCTTCGGTTTTGCGTTAAACTTTTTATGATCTTTTAAATTTTCGTACCCTCCTTCTTCATATTTGCGAACCCATAGAGAAACCGTTTTCTTGCTGCAGCCTACTATATCAGCAATACTCTGTCTTTCTTCTCCTGCTTGATATAAACCAATTATCTGGCCTCTCTGGCTTTCCGATAAATTTGCATACGGATGCCTCTCGTTCCTCTCCATTATTATTTAACAATTTCTAAGTTCCATATGATGCTTCGCTTCGCATTTGTTTATGATTTTTGTGGCAGTGTTTAAATCCGAAATACATGATTTCTTCCCGCTTTTCGCCTGGTCACTATACTCTGCCTCGATAATTATAAACAAATGCAAAATGAAGTAATATATGGAACTTAGAAATTATTAAATAATAATGGAGAGGAACAAGAGGCATCCGTATACAAATTTATTAGCAGCATTCAATCAAAGTGTCACAGTCCTTTCAGAAATTGAAATATTATTATTAGAGAATTGTTGCAGCACTAACAAAATTAAGAATTTGCGTCCAACGATTGAATAATTTTTTCATTATCACGAATCACTTATTTAGTTTTGTGTTATATATTTCTTAATGATGTTTTAACAATTTGTAACCGCCTTCTTCATGCATAATTACGCTTTAATAATAAATTAATTGCTTTCCTACTTCTGCTTGATATAAACAAATTCAATGTATTTGCATTATATTGTACTTACTTAAGAGGATGCTATACTCACGGAAATTACCGACCATTACAGTGTTCATTAATTTTTGAATTGGCTTTACAGATCACAAAATCCTTTTGCAAAATAAAAGTACGCACCAAAACAAAGTCTGCTCTGGTAAATTTTATGAGAAAATCGATCAAAAAGTTAAAAATTCATTTATTTTCGACTCGTGGATCTGTCAACCAAGGTTAATTTTTGTTATTTACTGACGTTCTGTAGCTCGTATGTATAAAATGAAACCAGGGCGGACTTCAGAAAACTCTAACAAACAACACTGACTGTGTATCGTTTCAGTCGACAACCTAACAAAAAAGTTTAATAGGTGAACAGCTGTACGTGTCCAAATTTCGCTTAACGCACGTAAACGATGGCAAGAAGAGCAGTGGCTGTAGTTGATAGGTCTTTTCGCAGATGGCGAAATAATCGAAAAACAAAGACAGATCTATGCGTTGGACAAAGAGCGATAGCCTGGTCTCCCTCGAAAAATAATCTGCAATGCCGACGTCGAGGAAGTTCTTCGGTCACTATAGCATCCTCTTAAGACATGTTTAATTATACATATTTACATATATGTATATGTATATGTACATATTACTTTTAGTGTATAACCAAGAATATTATATATTCGGATTGCGAACCTTATTCGAAAGCAGCGTTGTCCCGTCGTTTTTATATATAGATTGTTGAATAAAGCCAATCATTTGAATTGTTCTTCATTGCATAATTTCAAGTTTCAATCACAATATTTGATGGATTCTTTGAATCTAACAATCTTTCCGTTGTCATCGAGTGTCTGAAATAATATTTTATATATATTGTAACTTTTAGAAACATTTTTTAAATTAATAATAGAAATATATATATATATATATATCGATTGGCTCGTGCCATTCGATTTTTATCAATGATTTGGGCATGAGACGGGTCGCCGCGAAATTCGTACCAAAATTGCTCAATTGCTCAATTGCTCAATTGCGACTTTTTGGCCAAAAACAACACACTAATGATGCCGCAGCCACCGTATTCCCCAGATCTGGCCCCCTGTGACTTTTTCTTGTTCCCTAAACTGAAGAGGCCCATGAAAGGACGACGTTACGCTACGCTTGACGAGATAAAGACGGCATCGAAGGAGGAGCTGAACAAGATAAAAAAAAATGATTTTTTGAAGTGCTTCGAAGATTGGAAAAACCGTTGGCACAAGTGTATAATATCTCATGGGGATTACTTTGAAGGGGACAAAATAGATATTCATGAATAAATAAATAATTTTTGAAAAAACACAAATTCGCGATACTTTTGAACACACTGTATATATATATATATATATATATATATATATATATAGATGTATAGATATAAATATAGATATATATAAAATGCACACGCACGCACCACGCACGCACGCACGCACGCACGCACGCACGCACGCACGCACGCACGCACGCACGCACGCACGCACGCACGCACGCACGCACGCACGCACGCACGCACGCACGCACGCACGCACGCACGCACGCACGCACGCACACACGCACGCACGCAC
The DNA here is from genome assembly GCF_016802725.1 of Solenopsis invicta. NCBI lineage: Eukaryota > Metazoa > Arthropoda > Insecta > Hymenoptera > Formicidae > Solenopsis > Solenopsis invicta. The sequence continues at coordinate 22,105,466 of NC_052671.1, forward strand.
GCACGCACGCACGCACGCACGCACGCACGCACCACGCACGCACGCACGCACGCACGCACGCACGCACGCACGCACGCACGCACGCACGCACGCACGCACGCACACACACATATTTATTTATTTTACTTTATATTTTTTAATTATTAGCATTAAGGGAGACAAAATGCATTTATAACCTAGGTGTTTTGAATGATTTTACGCGACAATACCTTTCTTTTGAAATGTCGAGCTTAATTACCTCCCTCCGTAAAGCAGTAAACTAATTTTCTGTAAAAATGTAGCACGTTTTACATGATAACCAAAGAACATATTGTTTAACATTTACTCTATTAATTGCTACAAATGGATAAATATTATCTACAACATTTTGGAAATAAATGTATTCAGTTATATTAATACTTTCTTTAGTTCAATTAGATCAATTTTTTTAATTATTTATTTTACGCCAAAAATAAATATAAACGTTTCCATTAATAATTTCTTTTAGTTCAGTAATATAATTTTTTAAAAATATTTATCTTACTGAACTAAAAGGAATTATTAATAAAAATGTTTAGATTATTTATTTAATTTATTTCTGGCGTAATTGTCTTTTCTGACTGAGATTTTCAATATTCGATTTTTATGTGTTTTTAATATTCAATAAATTATTGAAAATTAATTTAATTAAGAATAAAATAAATGACAGATAATGTCATACATTATCTGTCATAATTTGAATTTAGCGCGTTACGATACGTTAGGAAGCAACAACGTTGTCAGATTTGACAATCATGCGTGATAAAAACCTAGATGCGACGCGTATGTCTGGAACGCGCCTAATACGCGCCTAACCTCCTTGGGGAAGGCATTAATGACCGCTTGTGTACATTATAAGCAAAATTATTTGGAAGTACCAGAAGTTGCCTTGTTGTTTTAATTTCAAGCATGCGGTGGTTAGAAAATATAGTCTTCCATTGATAACAATAAATGGATACTGCAATGAGTGCGACGCTGTATTAATAGCTGTATCTGAAAATAATCCTAGTGACACAAAAGTGCGTTTTGAAGTTAAAACAAAAAACTCTCACGAAATCGCATACACGAAAAAAAAAAGATTAGCTGGCATTGAATTGGAAAAATTTATGAAGAATTTGGAAACAAAAAAACCAAAGGAATTGAGACGTGACATAGCAGCCAAAAAAATGGTTTATTGTTGTCCATAACTTGCACATGTATACACATTATCTGCTCTGTCTAAGGCTCGGCAAAAAGTCAAAGATAAAAAATTAAGAATCGTAACTGGTATTTCAGTATGGGATTCTTTGTCGCTAATAAAAAAAAATGTTGAGTTTAATAAATTTATAAAAGACATAGGGTATGTGTTACAGTTAGGAACGGGAAGCCAGTCGAGTAGAGATAGGAGATATTCGTGATATGTATAGCTTTATTAAAAACGTGGTTTTCTCAGTGCCGGAATCAGGCAGACTGGACTGATGGTTTCTCAACCGGCAAAAAAAAAACGTCGCCCGACGACAGCGCCTCGCGCTGGTTCGCGGTCGCAGAGGTTACAAGAAAACAAACGCATTAGGATACGTCGCATAATACAGAGCGCGGATTAAGAATATAATAAGAAAATGAGAAATACATAATATATTAAATCTAACAGTATGATAAGTTTCACATAACGTACTGGTCACCAGAATAAACTAATTTATACAATGACATCCAAAAATATCTTGGAACACCAGTTTCTATTGATTCAACTGGTAGCATGGTTACATCAATTAGTCGTCTCAATGGAGAAAGCAGTGAAATATTTCTTCATGAACTTGTAACACATATTGACCATCTTATTATACCAGTGACTCAAACAATGACTGAAAAAAATGATAGCAATTTTCTTACATGGTAGCTGAATGATTGGAAGAAATCTGGGGCTCTCACACCAAAAAAAGTAATAACAGATACGAGTTGACAATTTGTTTAGCATTTAACATTAGTACATTTAAAGATTATATTGACAACTGTTTTATGATTTTACAAAAAGATACTGAAGAAATAAGAAACTTAAAATGTTGGTTAAGACATAGCTCATTTAACTAATGCAGTTAGAAAATAGGATTGCCTTAATCGATGTGACTGTCGAGTAAAGGAATTTTTCAGAAGATGTGTAGGGCTTTTAAGTAATGTAAAAACTATGATTGCATTCACTATAACATTAAAAGAAGTTTTCATGGTAGCCAGTAATAAAATCGATACTGAAGAGTGTCAAAAGGCGAAAAAGAATCGAATTCAAAAAATTAAAAATTATAAATTTGAAGATAATTGTCGTTAAGAGGAAACAGAAAAGAAAAAGGATTTGAATAAAAAAAGAGCAAACAAGGATTTCTTACAAGATAATGAAGATATGAATAATGACGCTAAAAAAAGACTCATTTTTTGTTATATTGAAAATTTCAAATGTATACCATTACTAGATTTTTTTCAGTTTAATAATTCTAACTTTGATTTAAAGAATAATGATTATTACTTGCCAGCTTTTATAGATTCTTTGTCTAGGCTTTGCATGGAATTCCCGGCATAGACAAACGTGATGCAGGATTATTTTAAAAGTCCTCATGATGTAGCTACATCAGCTAGGTCAGAAACTTACTTTTCCGATGTCAAAGGTTCATTGTTAGAAGAAAGAAGACGTCGAAGAGTTGATAAAATATTAATTACACATTGTAGATAAATCGACACAGATATAAAACTAGGTATAGCAGCTTATAATCGATTAAAAGATTCTGGAAAAATTCCTTCAACTAAAATCTCAAAACAAAAAGACAATAATGAATATATTGAGGTAATAGAAAACTGGAGAAGAAAAGCATCGTTAAAATAAATTTTCCAGAAAATTTTAATGATACTTCTGTACATTTTTCTCTAAAAAAAAAACTCTAATGATATAAGTATAAACAAAAATAATGATCATTTACCTCAAAATTTCACACACTCGGCTTCAGTTATTAATTTACATGATTTTTCAGGCAATAATAATGTAGATAATAACACTAAATTGGAATGTGATGGTACACAAAAAATTGTTTAAGTCAGAAAAATCAATGACGTTTATATCAAATGGGATAAAACAGATACTTTTACAGCTAACTTGGAAAGCAAGAAAAAAGGATATGAAAATCTACTAAAAAAAAGAAGAGCTTCAGAAAAATATTCTACATACACCTTTCAATAAACGAGATTCTGAAACGAGATTCTTTAATTAATGTTTCTATTAATCATGATCACAACTACACCAACAAAATTTCCGACGAAAACATTAACCATGCCGAAGCTAGTAATTCACTTATCAAGAACTGCAACTTTAAAAAAATTAATGAAAGTAATGTAGTGAACTATTCTTCCTTTGTTAACAATATACCATTACACTCAACAATAAAAGTAACTAACAAAAATGATAATTTTGATGATTTTGAAAGGAATATTGATGTGCAAGAAATTGTTGATAATGCAGAAACAAATAAACGAGGAAAATTTGTCTCAGCAGATCCAGAATTTAAATTACAGCTTCAAAAACCAATAGGTCAAGCATATAAAACAGTCATACAAAATGGAAACAAATTAAGGTCAAGAATCGTATTTAAAAGAAAATTTAAATTCCTTAATACTTGTGCAATTGATAGCTGTACAGAATTATTAAGAGCTGGTTATGGTATAAATCAAGAATTTAAAGACTTTTTAAATAGTTGTTAAAAAGATTGAAAAAACTGATTTTAATTATGCAAAAACCGTTGTAGATTATGCTAATACTGGATTGCAAGATAAATTCTATAAACGACGTACATATATCCTACATAGACTTTTTGATCACACGCAACCAACTATTGACTGTAACTCAGATGTAAATATATTATTTTTTACTTTAATGACACATCCAATGACTTATCCAAGTCCATCTGAAGTTATTACTTGCAGTCAATGTGAAGACACTAAGGTGATAAAAAAACCAGTAATACCTGTGCCATCACTGAATTTCATTTGGGAAAATGGTTATAAAAACCTGGAAAATGAAATAATTAAATACATAAATAATGATTAAATACATAAGTAAAGTTGTATATTGTTCTAAATGCCATCAAAATACAGCAAATAGGGAATTTAAAATAGGACCGTACTTGTGCATTGATACAGATGATGTATATGCAAAGTTGAATTATGCTAAAGAGAATAATATTCAAAATTTTAAAACTAACTTAAGAGACATACCGACCAAACTGTGTATTAGAGAGATGAATTTTTTATTGTGCGGAACTATGGAATTTATACCACCACTAGATACTGATGGAATAGGACATTATATTGCTTATACTCGACGTCTAAACAATGAGTGGGAAAAAAGAACTTTTCAATCCAAGGTAAAAAAATTCAATAAAAAGTGTCCAGATATAAAAATTAACTTAATTCTATACATAAGATATTAAGATTCACGAGAATTACAAAAAAATATTTATATTATATTAATCATAATATTATAGTATAATATTTATTATTACATAAACATAAGCTATAAATGTATTTTTTATTAATAATGTTATTTATTTTATTTTATTGAATTTTATTATATTATTTTATTAATTATTAATTATAAATTTTATACTTTCCATACTTGTCCCTGAAGCACAATAAATGTTATTAATGTGTATGTGTGTGTGTGCGTGTGTGTGTAATTAATTTGCCTTTGCGATACTATAGTAATTAGTTTTTAAAATATCAAGTATCCCAGACTGTGATCAATTTGTCAACATGCAAAAGATAACTATTATAGGGTGAAAGATAATTATTATAGGGATTTATTAACAAATAAAATATCGCCTTTGTTGAAGTGATATTCACCACTTTTTCGGAATCTAATGTTATTTACGGATTATTATCATAACTAATTAGTCATATCAACAAGATGTCAATTGTGTTTTGATTTTTATCTTTCCTAAACAGATCGATCCCTAAAATCAAGAAACATCATTCTTTCAACATTATTATATTTTAATGAATATTTTAATGAATATCAGTTTAATAGAAAATGGATGCTATATTAAGTTGAATGAGAATGTTAATTACATACTTTTGTCGATTTCGTTATATTTTTAGCACACTTTGGTTTTAGTTCTCAAGCCAAATGTTTATTCATTAACTACTTTCTTCCAGTTTTATTGAGAACTTTAATTGTTTGAACTCCTTTTTTAGAAAAACTAGCTCCATTTCTTCATTTCAGACTGTATAACTATGTTACATCTTAAATCCATAATAGATGTATAATCTCTGAAAAGAGCATGTCCCCAACACAATTTGAAGATACGCATAGGATATAACCATATACAGAAAACATTTGTACAAAAAACATAAAAACCGCAACTGAAAATAAAATATAACACAAAGTATCGTTTGTAAAATAAAATATAACGAATAAAGAAGAATAAAGGTTATAATAAGAATTTGTAAAACATAAACATTTTGTAAAACTTATCTGAAACAATAATCTTGATGACGTCCAAGAGGAAAAGAGAATTTTTTATCAACGTACGAACAGAACCAACGTAGTAAACAGATTAAATTTATATTAAGTAATTAATATTACACTACTAACTCCTTGATACACATACCCAGATAACAAAATGCCTGCATAGTGAGTGCACGGAGGGCGCACGTGTGCGTAATAATCGTCACAGTGTGCCTGCACAGCACCATGCAGATATGTCTGCATTTGAGGCTCATATCACCCGCACGTGTGAATGCCGCACGCATGCGGGCGACATGAATCTGATATGAGTGCACTAATTGAGATTCATATCGTCTACACACGTGACCCTTATGGAAATGAACTATTGTAACTATTAGTAAAGCTATTAATAAAACTATTGGATTATTCGTCATAGTTTTTTCGCGGATTATTGGGACGAACTATTACACAGAACTATTGAAAAAATATTTGAGCCCAATAGTCACTACAATTTATATAGTCATATAAAATATTTATTGATAAATCAATAAATTAAATGTAATAAATTATAGTTTCCAAAAAAATATTTCTTTTTTTTCGTTCAAAAGGATTAAGTAAAGATTAAGTCTGAATTAAACATTTATGTACAAGATCTAATAACAATACAAATTGTTATTTTTACATGTAAAAATATAAAATTTTACACATACACATCACATTTGAAAAAAAAAACGAGAGCAAAATTCGTCTCGAGGTTACAGCAACTAGTTCCCCAAAGTTTCACTCAACAAGTTTGATTTAGAATGATGGTCACGGTGGCGTCTAGATATAATGCCTGTGGCCGCACTTGACTCACGAGAAAATTCTCCGCGGCATGGCCACCTAGTGGAAGCCGCGCAAGCCGCGAAGGCGCAAAGACTGGCGTCGCGTAAAAGCTTTGAGACCATAGACATAGTACAAAGTCTATGTCTGAGACTCAAAACCAAAGCAAATCGCTCGATTTTTGAAAGCACCGTCGTAATATGTTTTTACGTGTAAAATAACTATTAATAATTGAATGTCTTGGATTTTAACCGTATTCGGTATTTCTGAAATGATTTATAAATGTTTTTCATTTCATAAATAATATACGTTTTCAATAAATTTTTAATTAGCTATACCGAATGTATATAAAATACGTTTATTATTCGTTTAAATATTGCTGCAATAAAAACGTATAAATATAATTTACGCTTAAATTTTATTAACATATTTAAAAATATATATCATACCTGGATATTAAATCCTATTTTTGATACGTTATTTAAAGGGACAACTTTTACAAATCATAAACGTATTTAAGAAACGTTTAATTAGTATATGATAGTATTTTATAGTATTTTTATACGTGTTATAAACGTAAATACATTTCTGGCATTTTATAAACCATTTTTCAACGTATAAAATACGTTCCGTATTATACATACGTAATAAGAACGATTATTATAAACGTATATTGCACTAACGTATAAAAACCGTTTTACCTATATACGAGTATCTATACCTGTTTTATACCATACATGCGTTTAATAAACGTATAAAATAATCCAGTTCTTATTGGGTTTATTGTGAATAGTCGACTAATAATCATTTATATATTAACTATTAAAAGTAGTGTGCTGGTGATTATTCCAAACAACCTGATTATGAAATCAATAATCATTCCATAAAAGAACTATTGGGGAATGATTATTGCAAATAATCTCATTATGAAAACAATAATCACTCATTCAAAAACTACTAGGAAATGATTATTGGGAATAATCCAATCATGAGATGCTACATAATCACTATTAGAGAATGAATAATCACTATTGTAAGTCAATAGTGATTATTGGCTTTCCAATAGTTCATTTCCGTAAGGGTTTCCCGAACATACAATAATAAACATGTATCTACATACCTCCAAATGATTTAATTATCCCTCTAATTACTTTATTCTTTTTCTTAATTGGTACGGACTCGTTCAACCTTCCACTCTGCAATATAGTTAACTTAACAAATTATAATAGGATTGCATGAGCAAAATCCTAAGCACAATCAGTGTATGTATGTACTGTACACGCAGCCAACCGGCGAATGGAACTTTTTTTTCACAGTCACTGCGGTGCGTTCAGAATAAACGTGCGCGCAAGTTTAAACTTAGAAACTGGATTGTAATATTGCCTTACAATAAAATAGGATAAAATTTAAAAGTTAAAAAAGGAAGCACAATTTTGTAAATTACATAATACGTAATATTTTTAAATTCATAATTAAAATTGAAAATACTTAAAATAGATAAATAAATAGATAAATAATTTAATATATTAAATAAAAAGTTATATGTATTATGTGTATATAATATAAAACTATATTATATATAAATTATGTATGTTATATATAAATTTCATATTGAAAATTATTTAAAAATTATAGTAAAAAAGAAACTGTTTTTGTCCTATAATTTCTGATTAATTAGCAATAAAAATTACAAAAAAATCATATATAAAATGTTTCCTATGATACTAAAACATATATTTTTTATATATTGTTATATTAATAAAAACATTATATAAAATTGTAAAATGCATGACGATTTAATATTTTGGTCATTTTTTACTTCGTCACGTTGTGCAGGCAAAGTGATTGCATTGATGCATGCACGTGTGAGTATCACACGTGAGGGTGATATAAATTCTCACCATGAAAAATACACCATGATAAATATACAATCATACACAACGATAGAATATAAAAAATATTCTTTTCGATCATTCATATATCTTCTCACGCATGACTTCATAATGCCACCTTCCATGCACGCACACGTGCCGCTATCACATTGATAGGGCAATATGACTGCGATGTTGCAAGCATACGTGATATCACGCTGTGAGGGTGACGTGAGCCGTCACAAATTGTTATCTGGGTAGCTGTCAAAATACGCGATCTTCGCGAAGTAAGCGCAGCGAGAGAACTAATCGGCAAAGAATAATGAGAAGAAGAATGGAAGACTCCATATGAAACGTATGTTAAAAAACGACCCTCATTTTAAGCTAAAGCTTAACATCTGAAATGTCAAATGGCGCCCTAATAACACGCGCACGCGCGCAAACCTCTATTACCATGCAAATGCATACACGCGAGCGCATAATTAAAGAATGCTTTCCATCAAGATACAACGTAACACAATGAATTAAAATAAAGATGAATTTAAATGAAAATATATTTTAAAACAACATAGTCATACATTATATTCAACTGTAATGAACATTACTGTCACAACATTATTATACAAATGTAATTTATAAAATTTCAATAAAAACTTATACATGCATACAATTGATATAAAATAATTATAATTTTCATTAAAATAAAGAATTAATAACATTAATAAAAATTAATAACATTATAACGGATGATCAAAACACAAATTTACAATAATGCATTAAAATAAAGAATTAATAACATCATAACAGATGATCAAAACCCAAATTTACAATAATGCATTAAAATAAAGAATTAATAACATTATAACGGATGATCGAAACATAAATTTACGATAATGCAGAATCAAAACTTTAATAGAATTTAATGGCAAGTAATGGTTAATATAATAAACAGTATGAAAATAAAACATGCGCTTTCATAAAAAATTTTCATGAAAAATTTTATTATTCATGCATGATATTTCTAAGCTTCTGAATTTTTTTATTTTTAATTTTGCTAGATTTATTTTTATTGAATGAACGAACAGCCCAAAAATTCCTAATTTTTAAAAATAATTTGAGAAATAATTTGCTTGATTTATCTGAACACAATTTGATTTGTACGTTATATTTATTTTGTACAATAAAAAGCAAATCTTTTGTCAAACTTCTACTTTTTAAAAACTTGTTAAATGAACTATTATGTATAGCCTCAAGTGACTGAATAACATCAAACACTTCTTGTGTTACAAATTTTAATCCTTCATTATTTTTTAAATTATCACACTGCTTAAAGAAGGTAAATAACTGATGGTCGCCAATAAGCATTTTATCATTATCAAAAATAATTTTTTGACATTCGGCGCATTTGTGAATTTTTAAAAATTTCTTGCCAAAGTACCCTGCAATATAATAAATACCGTTTCTATCGATATCTGTTTTCGAATGTATAACGTCTAATATATCGGGTAAATCTTTTAGTTCTTTAATTTAATCTTCTAAATGTTTTTCAGTATCTAAATGTTCTTTAACAGGCTCGATTAACTTTTTATTATTAAGCTCGGTCAATTTCGTTAATGTGAATGTATTGTCGTCTTCACAATTACTACTTTCTGTTAATTTTGAAATTGTAGTGACGTATGTGTGTCGCAAGCCATTTTGAAATTGATATGGATTAGGATTTTTTATATTTCCGTGTTGTTGTCGAACAGTGGCAAAAAAATTTTCGATCGGATCCTGATTCAAATGTCTTGTGAGTAGTTTTTCAACGACATGATTAATACGCAAGTCTTTGGACAAATCTAAAATATTGCTAATACTTATGATCCAGCCTTTTAAACATGCTGGTTTACTAGGTCCAATAAATTTACTATTTTGTAAATTTTGTTTCATATCTAATAAAATTTTTTCATGAGGCGAGTCTTTACTCATAGCGTATCTTAATTTAATTTTGTCTTCTTTAAGACGATTGCTGTTAAGAGTATCAAATAAAGTATCCATATCTTTAACAAATTTTGATGTATGTTGTGATTCAGGCCCAACAATTTCAAAATGTTTTGCGATAAGAAGTGCTACACTCATAGTATCACTAAACACTTGTGCGGCATATTTAACTCTCATAGCATTAAAATTGTTAACATTTATGTGCTGCGGTGTTATCTTTGGTAACATTCGTACAGTGACTGGATTTTGAGCTAAAAAAACAGATAAAATATGTTTCCAACTTATAATTTGCCCTTTGTACATAAAATCATATTTTATTAGATTATTTCTAAGAGATTTTAAAAGATGAGGTACATCATAAATAAAATAAATTTTAGTTCCCCGAAATTCAAAATGAGTTTTTTTTCATCAATTAAAAATTTTTTAGCTAAAGTTCTATTACTGGGTCCTTGATCGCAAACTAATGATTTTACTATTACACCTGCGTCACATAAACTTGTTATACATTGCATTATAATTGTATATATATTTGAATTGGTATCGGAATTACCAAGAAACCAAAACCCAATCACATGTTTCCAATTTGAAGTAATGCCTCGTACCATGCACACAAATGCAGAATTTGCTAGTGTATTTTTTCGTATTTCTCCATTGTCCATAACTCCGATAACTTTATCTTTACTAGCATCATAAAACAATTCTTCTTTTAAACTAATTTCATCAAAGATGAGAGAATAGATCTTTTCGTGCTCATTTTGAACTGTTGTAAAATAATCTTTTATTGATTGTAGAACTAAATGATTAATTCCTATATCAACCTGCATCATAGATTGCCAAGTTCTCAAGGTTCGCGCTGTTGGTAAACTTAAAATTTTTCTCAATGCATTGTAGCCTTTTGGGGAACTGTAATACCAAGTTAAACAAATCTGTTTCATCGAATCATCATACCGTCTACTATATTTAGATTTTAAAGCATGCCTTAATTGGAATGAAAATAAGGCATGTGACTCTTTTGATATAAATGGTTTTGATTCTGCAATTAACGTATTAATTTTTCGATTAACCGATGTTCGACCAACCAATGTTTGACTACCAAAACTATAAATACATTTCTTTTTATGTTCACGCATCAATTTACATTTTAATATATTATTTATTTTTTTATAATGTTCTAGTTGCTTTTTACATTTTATTATTACGCTGCTAGATTTTCTTCTCTTTAACGTCATTGTTGGCGTTGCACGGTTATTCAAAACACAATTTTCTAAAAGACAAGTTTGTTGGAAAAGAGGATTAGGATTAGGATTACGATTAGGAGTAGGATTAGGATTAGGTACAGATTAAGTATAGATAAATGACAATAATTTGAATATGGAAAATCAATAAAAATGTTTTATTAAGTCACCATTTTTTATTAAATTAATGTGCAATAAGCAACGTGTATAAATGGGATTAACTTGTTACCCAACCCTGATAGAACATTTGTAAAAGTACATGTAAAAGTATAATTGACCCTTTATAAAATATTGATTAATTGTTTTGCTCAATTATTTTCAAAATAGTATTTTGGTAAAACTATAACAATATATCGAATCATTTTATAGTGATATATTTGCACAAATAAATTTGGAAAAGAATTGTTCAAAAATTAAGAAAAATATTTTTAGCTGCGTTATATGTAAAACATTTACATATATAATTAATTAATCCAAATATATATTTACAAAAATGCACAATTATTCCTAAATTATAATGTAGAAATATTGCTGTATGAAATGTTAAACATTTAGTATTGTAATACTTTAAATAAAGAATTAAACAGTTTTTGAAATAATTGTAAAATATTTATATTTCAAATTTAGATTTATTTAATTTTCGGCAAATATTATTTATAAAATTTATTTCAACAAAACTGCTTTGTACTAATATTATTGTATAATATTCGCTCTATCGGGGAAGAATTAAATATATAACTTACCATTGGTAAACATTACAACTTGTTGATTCAGTGATAAAATCCTGACAGACATTACCTGATTGTGCTTTCTCAACATCAGTACACTCACTAGCTTTCCTCTTAATGCTAAGGTGCAGATCCGTCATATTATTTTCTGAAAATAAACGATCAATTAAAATAACTCTTGAAAACTAATAAATTTCTTGAATATTTTTGTAACTACCCGGTAAACAATTTTTTATAATTATATATAATAGTTATATATAATTATTATATATAATTTAAATATATATCAAATATGTCTATATATATTAAAAAATATATAATATATAATTATATACAATTATGCATGATTTTTATATATAATTATATCCCACATAACACGTATAGTAATATTGCAGTATCTCATAAATATTACATATCACTTGAAAAAGTGATATTACTGTGATATCACAGCAATATTACGTGCTATGTGGGATATAATTATATGTAATCGTACATAATTAAGTATAATTATATATGATTTTTATATAAAATTATATATAAAATTATATATAATTTTATATGCAAATCACGCATAATTATATATAATTATACATAATTATATTTATTTTAATATATATGGACATGTTTTGATACATAATTACGTATAACTATATAATTATATAATTAACTATATATAATTATATATAAAAAATTTTTTACCGATTGAATTTCTTAACATTCCACCAAAATTTATATTATGAGACGGAAGATTATAAATGCTGAAATACGAGTATATCGTATATACCTGCTATATTTATGGCTGAATAATTATCATGTGCAAGATTTACATCACATTGGGAAGATAATAAATCTATAGAGTTCCAATAATAAATTATATTTTTTGTAATTTCCAGTAATTCCTTAATTAAGTCATATTATCATACTTACTTGGCATATTTAATGATGGAATTGAGTTTGGCCACAGCAATCTTCGTGGATAAACTGATTTAAAATCTTTTTCTGAGAAGTGGTTGCTACACATTTTGTAGTTTTTTCTTATAAATAATTCATCTTCTAATAAATCTAAGCGATTTGCTAACTGCACTCAGCTCCTAGATCTTTAAAATATTGAAAATATAATAAAGATGTATTAGTTATACATATTATGGCTATTACACTTTTTTTAAAAATTAATTAATTTATTTATTAATTAATTAATTTATAACTTACATAGAAGGATCTTTTGGCAAACTTAGAAATGATAAATTTGAATTATTGAATTTATTAGAGTGGCAGTTTTTTACAATACAATATGCACCACAACTCATTTTTTTTATATTTGCAATATATTGCAAAACGATGATCTACAAAAATTCATCGAACGAGATACATTTGAATATGCATACGAACTCAATGAGCTTCATGGTTGTTTAGCAACCATATTCTGTGTTAGCAACTCTCTCCTCTTCCGTCTCATATCTAAGATAGCCGATCAAATAGTTAACATCTGAAAAGTTAGATGACGCGCAGTTAAACGGGTCGCAAACTTTCCATTCTTCTTCTCATTATTCTTTGCTTAAAACCATCAGCACGCAGCCTCTGAGAGTCTATTGTACTATCGACAGCGCTAATATCGATATAATCGATTATCGATTGTTAGAAATTATCTCTAACAGGAATAATAATATGTAACATATGTAACATGATTTTATTTTAAAAATATATGTATGTGTAAAAAAAACTTTAAACATAATGAACTTATGTATATAGCTTATTTATGTATCTGTATTTGTACGCAAATCTAAAAACAAAAATAAAGTTACTTCTTATAACAAAAATAAAAATCTTATACCATAAATAAAATTTTTTTTATAACATTTCTATGTGTACAAAACGTTTGTCTACAATTAATATTATAATCTTCAAAAAAAAACTTTTTTCTTGTAATAAAAACATATTTATAAATAAAATACGTAATTTTTATAATTGTAAACTGGACACAATAAATTTTTTAATCACATAACTAAACATAAAACAAGAAATCCTTTTTTAATACTGTTAAAAATATTTCTTGTTTCTTTTTTAATATTATTATAACATCTTTCTGAGTCTTTTAAAACTGATCTTGGAGTAGCTGCATTATTTGTATTTCAATTGATATTCTGCTTTCAAGATCTAGCTTCCGTTAAGTATTTGCAATGTGCTCTCTCTCTCTCTCTCTCTCTCTCTCTCTCTGCGACAGAATAAAACTAACGAATCTGTTGCTTCAGGTGCTGTTGGTTTGAAAGCAGACAACCCACGCAATATGTCGTCTTCAACAGTAGTGGATTGCCGCAAGCGTTCTAAAAGAAAAAAACATGTAATAAAAATAAATTTGTTATATTAGTAATTTTAAAAGTTTTAAAGCCAAAATTATAAAGATTGTACTTGGTGGTTTGCTGTAATTGTAACTTTCGTGATGACTTGTCAAGACGAGGGAGAAGACGAAGACTGGGACGACGTAGTAAATGGCGAAATGTTAGGTAAAAGAACTTAAATGTACGTAGGTTTAACCTTAGTACATGATGAAAGTGAACTGTCAACGTGAGAAGATTCGATAATAAAGCATTGTAATTTGACGATGAAGTAAGCGACTATGATTTTTTATCAAAACATATATTCGACTCATGCCTAAAATGAATTACAAAATATGATATAAATGTTTCATTTAACATTCATTTTTTAGCATTAATTCCAATTCGTGTTAATTAAAGTATGACATACTTACGTTTGCTGTTCCATACTATCATCTAAAAATGACATTAATTCATAATATTTATAGTTTGGTTGTTTTTTGGCTGCCGCAGATGATCCACTAGGTGGTTTCTTTTCATATTGCTTTGGATGTTCATGCACCGATCACGTTAAATTTTCCAGCGTCTTTTTAATTCTTCCACTGGTATCTGGCCTAAGTAAAAATTTTTACATAAATAATAAATTTTAACACAAGTAAACATGTTTTCAGTAACAGTTTGTTTCACAACATATGTACAAAATTTAAATAGAAATTTTTAACCATCGTAATCTATTTTTATTATTATTTAGTCTATTAAAATAATCTAAATTGGGTAATTAAAGTTAATAAAGTATTAGTACAAATTGTTCATAATTAATTTTTACTTATATATTTCTGTATTTCTTGTATTTACCTTCAAAAACTTCAAAAATCTCTTGCCACAGTTGATTAACAATCACTCGACTCCTACTTTGGATTAATGATTTAATATTATACAATGCAGAACGTTTCTGAACTTCGCCAATGAGTACTTCAATAAAATTCTTGAATATTTTTACATATGTCAATATAGTTTGCGTTTTCATCTTGCTCAGATATTTCATTCACAAGTTTTTCTTCACTTTCTATGTTTTTCTTAGTAGCATAGATCTTTTCTATCTCTTCAATACATTTATATGTAATACATTTATACGTTGTGACGTGACGCTCCGTAGCACCGTCCCGGAGAGCGATAAGACCATGGAGGGTACCCTGGGTTGCGCTTCGCTCTCCCCGGGAGGGAGAAGGGAAAGCGAATGCCCCGTTTAATTGCCGGGCCTTATCGTTCTTTAATCTTAATTGTCCGTATAATATTTTTTTGGTAATGTAACGTATACTTTATTGAGAGCGTAGGGCGTATCAGAATCGGCGGAACCCGAGCGGACGGCGATGTTAATTGTGTGTGCGCGACGAACCTTTCAGCGAAGACGTCGACGAGGAAGCCGAGGAGACGACGGAAGTCGCACCGCTGCCGACTCCGCGCCGGAAAGCTAAGTCGCGGTTCCGTTTACTTATTACTACCGCTTATATTCTCGAACGCCTCATGTATTAACGCCGTCCTTCATTCGCCGTCCTTCATAGCGAATCTGAGGAGCCTCCAGACAGAGCCAGTTAACTGCAGGCCGTTGAGCCGCTATCCCGCGTAAACGCCGTCAGAGTTCTGGCCAGCCCGACGACCGTAAAAGGGAACAAAATTGGAACTTGAAGCGTCGACGCCAAAAAAGATTCCGGAGCATCCCGTCTGCCCGCCGACCGCTGAGTAGACGAGCGGCACCTACCGTACAACGTGACAACGGCGCGGAGCGACAAGGGAAAGCGAGAGGGTAAAATCGTGAGTACCGGAGCAAGGGAGAAGGATGCACTACCAACCACCCAAAAAAGACGGAATACCGCTGAGAGCGAGGAGGATGCGTGTGTGAACGCGGACCAATCATCGGCGAAAATCGGCGAAGAAAGACGTCGTGACGTCACGAGAAAATTCGGCGGAGCCCGACGAGTCGGAAAGCGCGGATCGGCTCGTCACTGTCGTGTGTGCCCCAGCGACGAGAGGTCCAACCCAGGAGCCGCAGATCATCGCCTACCGATCTACTATTGTAAGCCGCCGCTCCGGTGATCGTAAGTTTAAGTCTTTGAGTGAGGGTCGATCTCCGCGCATTCTGTCAGTCATACCGAATACCGCAATTATGAGAGCGGTGTCTCCCGCGATTAATTAACCGTGCCGAAGTGACGACACTTCTAGAGAGATCGACCGCAGCTCAAATCTCGTTAAGTCCCTCTCGGGGTGCGGATACCGACAGTCGCGCGTACCGTCTAGTTTTAAGTTAAAGTCGCGTATCGTTTTGTACCGCGTGTAGTAATTGTACATTGTCGTCTCGTGTCGAGCCGTACCAGTCAGAATTATCGTACCGTATCGTACCGTACTGGGGTGATTTTGGAGCAGTATTGCACTCCGACCGAACCCTTCGTGGAGATTTTCGCAATAGCAAGATAGCTCGGTGCGTGGGATTCGCGCGGTTCGATCTCAGCGAGATGCGATACCGGTCGGTCTCCGCGAGATTCGTAACGCCGTGGAATTGCCGCAAGAAGCACCGGCTACCGGAGTTCCGCGAGGTAAATATCGGAATTGGTAATCGCGAATTGAGTCCTACCGTCGAGGGCGTGGCGCCCGTTCGGACTCTGTGTGACGTTGAAAATTAATTGTGAGCGAGAGTAATATCGTCCGTACCGTGTGAGTTCAAGTGATGATCATTGTCGTGTCGCGTGTCTTTATGTTGTAATTGTTACCGTTCCGCGTATTTCGCGTTTTGTTCCGTCTTGACGCGACCTCCGTCTCCGTAATCTGCCGATTCTTTTTGGGCATTCCCGATTAGCGAGATTACGCCTCCGTTAGCTTTAAATATCGATAGCGTTAATCCGCCTTTTGGTTAATGTACTGTCTTTTCGATTATCCTAAGATGATGTATTATAGCTTGTTAAGTGTGTAACTTTTGTGTAACTCTCTATACTCGTTAAACTGTGTCTTCGATTACTCTAAAATATATTATCTTTCATTGTTTAAACTACCTCTAGCGTTGTGATTGCGTTTTCCTCCTCTTCCCCGCTACTCTTAAGAACTACGCCCCTCTGCCATTTGCGGAGCAAGCCGTGGGCAGTGATATCCGTCTTGCCGTGTCACGCATTTACCCTTCTTTGTGAAGTGGTGCGAGAGATCGCGCCTTGCGCGCAATTACTAATTAAGGCTCCTGACTCCTCAGCGGAGAACTCCGCGTTGACGGTAGCGACATTTCGTCGCGGACAAAATTAGAACTAATACACGTGAAACGTGACAGATTGACGATGAAATGTTATCGTGCATGTCATTTTGTTATTATGTGTTTCATTGTGAAAATATGACTTGTCTCGTATTTACCAAATTCATAAAAATGGACCGCGAGTAAAGTTTCTTTGAATTTTATACATAAAAGTACATTTTTCACTCCTTTTAATAGCTATCCGTGTGTTTTCCTGTCTGAATAGACGTCACTTTACGTGCTTTTTACGACTATTTACTGACTGCTAGGCGAAAAAAGGATAGTCGTGACCGATATTTAGAAGTGTTTTAAAGCCATCTGATTAGTCTGTTTTATCCAAATTGGCATTATTTAGAAATTGCACGTCGGACAAAATTATGTGCCCATGTGTTTTCCTGTTTCAATTGCTTCACTTTACATGCTTTTTACAACTATTTACTGATTGTTAGGCGGAAAAAGGATAGTCGTGACCGATATTTAGAAGTGTTTTAAAATCATCTGCTTAGTTTGTTTTATCCAAATTGGCTTTATTTACAAATGGCATGTCGGACAAAATTACGTGTCATTTCACGCAATTTCTCGCTTCTGACGTCACGACTTCAATATGGCCGCGGCGAGTACTCAGGAGCCTTAAGCTTGAGGAACTTCCAAGTACCGTCCCCCTTTCCCTTTTTATTGGGCGTACTCTCCTGCGCTTGGTGAGTGCAGGAAAAGTACGTCGCAATGTATGTAATATATTTATAAGTAATATACAATTTAATAAACATTAACAACATATTTATCACAAAATGAATGTTTAAATATATTGCAAGAATTTATCTCTTTACCTACCTGAATATAAATATGTATTACGTTGCATATCACCATATTGTGCTTGAATCTCAAAAGAGAATGTCTCTATGTCGCTGCCAGAATTTTCATCATTCATAATGTAAATCTTCAAATACATAAAAAATAATAAATATTTTAATATTTTAATCTAATATAACCTAATCTAAAATAATTACAGATTATGAATATAATAAATAGTGCATTCTTAATTTATTACTAAAAACAAAAAATATATTTATTATATTCGTACATTTACCAATTTCTTTCTACAATAATCGTAAAAAAATGACAATTAACTGTTTTCAGAATTTTAGAATTTTTAGTTCTAGGAGATTTGCAGATAAATAGAAGCGGAAAAACAGAATTGATGTTTGTGACCAGCGCGAGTTCTGATTGGCTTCTGCTTTTCTGCTTTTCCATCAAGGTGTGAATTTTCCCTAAGACCTATGACATTATCTACCAATTACTGTGCGAAAGAAACTTTTGTTTTTCACAATATTCAATTGCCTTGGATTGCGATAATAAAAAACTTGCGCAGCTAATTTAACAAATTGTCGCTAGTTGCCTTTAAGGGAATGCTAAAGCGACAGACGAACTCAATCGAGGTCGATAATATAGATTTGGTAAATCTAGCTCGCGGCAGATGGCGCGGCGAGACGGCTAAGACTAGAGTCCCTAGAAGTAGAGAGTCTGGACATCTGCTCCTAAAATGTCGGTGATGAATATGTCAGTGTATGTACGTGAGCTTTATGTGTGTATGTTTATCATTGTGTGCACTTAAACGTGTTGTATGCTGTTATCGCATTGGCTAAAGAGGATTAAACAGGGATCCGTATTGGTGCTGCCATTTTAGGTGCACAATCACGTGCATCCAATCACGTGGAACCCCGAGATGTCCAGACTCTCTACTTCTAGGGACTCTAGCTAAGACAGCTATTGCTGCTTCTCCCTTCTCACCGCGCCGTCGCGCAGGCCGTTGCAGGCGACGCGGAGTAAGAAAGCTATTTTTAGCTTCTCTCTCCTCACCGCGCCGCCGCGCGCCGGCCGTGGCTGGCTTGGCGACTGCCGCTGGTTTCGCGGCCGACGGGCCCCGCTCCCCGCTCCCCGTGTGCGGTGGGTAGGAAAAGTACGTACTCACTTGCCGATTTTGCTAATTTTATCTCAACTATTGCAAATTTTAAAAAAATCGTAAAGAACTTTTCTTTTCAGTTTGACTTGCTCAAACAACCCAGGAGAATAAACTTTACCTGACACCCTGTATATATACATACAGAAAAGAAGAAAAGTCCTTTACCATTTTTCAAAAATTACAATAATTACCGAGATAAAAATTAGTACAGTCGGCGAATGAGCGCGTACTTTCCGTATCCACTGCGTGCGTGGACCGCATAGCGGTCGCTTAGCCATCAGGAGCAAACCGCGCGACGAGATCGTCAATGACGTCCTTAGTATTTATCATAACAGTACTGTCGAAATAGACACCTTTGGTATTTATTTTATCAATCAAAATTGATCAAAATTAGTGCTCCGTTATCGCATACACGCGCTACTAACAATAAGAGACATGTACGTGTGCGTCTTTGGGTATGTGCGATAGCGGAGCGCCGCGCATTTATGCCGATGCGTGTATGTACAAAACCCAGCTTGCAAGCCAAAGTGCTTCCACCTCTCTGTCCGTCGCCTTGATAGAGTAAGGCGAGAAGTAAATAACAAAGAATAGAGGTTCTCAGTTCTGCCTGCATTAGTTTTATAATCTATCGTTTATATATACAGGGTGAGTCAGAAAGACCACTTGTCCTTTCTCAGGCATATTCGTAATCGAATTCTGAGACGATTTTTCCTTTGGCAAAAATTTATCTGGAACTTAGTTTTTGAATTATAGAAAGAAATAGCGTGTGACGGGTCGGATACAAGAGGTAGGCAGGGGCGGCGCAACTCAGCGTTCCGCGCGGCGCGCCGGCGCCCCTGCCTAGCTCTTGTATCCGACCCGTCACACGTTATTTTTCTTTACAACTCAAAAACTAAACTCCAGATAAATTTTTGCCAAAGGAAAAATCGTTTCCGTGAGGCTTGCCATTGCACTTAGATAACACAATAGTACACGGACAACACATTCACATTAAAATTTTCTCTCTCTCTCTCTCTCTCGCTTTAATTATGCTATCTTTAACTTGAAAATAATCTTCTAATAATTGTAATAAAAGAAATGACAGAACTTTTTATAGAAATAAAGAACAGAGTAATTACATGAAGCCTACAAGAATATTTGCATGTAGGATTTTAAAAAACAATCAAAATACTTTTTTTTATAAGAAACGCGACTGTACTCGACATTTAGATAATTAAGAACACATGAAGTAAAACAAAGTTAATCACGATTTAAGAGTACAAATTACTATTGCGTTGTAGAGCTACAATTTCAATCTCTAGCTTCTTGAGAGAAAAACGGATAAATAATTTTAAGTTGTATCTATCATTATTCAAAACAGGAGTGTATTATAATAAATGTATGCTCGCGAATATAAAATTTAATACAAATGGAATTACTTAAATATTATTTTCCAATTAAAAATAGCATATTTAAAATGCATGAGAAGAGAAGGAAGGAGAGGGAGAGAGAGAGAGAGAGAGAGAGAGCGGGGGGGCGCGTTCGAACAAGTTTAAGCATGTTTACTCACGAATCCATCCTGTACGGCGATCAGCTTATTGTTTCTACGATGCGACAGTTCCACTTGAATCGAAATTTGTCCTTGAAGAGAAATTTATCTCTCAGAGTTATTTCACATTTTATCACTTTTACTCTATTTGCTCACTTGATCGATTAACGACGAACAACGAACAACGAACAACGAACCGATCGATCGATTTTATTTATCACTACGAATCACTACGAATTAACCGCTACTAATCATTCGACGCGTTAAAACACGTTACTCGAAGAAACACGTGTTTACGTTACGAGCACACAACACGTGTTTACTCGACGATAGCAAGCAGTCGACTGGATGTTATGATGCGGTAACAGTGGTGCCATAAGTAAAAACGCGGCAAAATTAAAATATTGAATATTACTATACGACTTACATTTTATAAATAATAAAAAATAAAAAATAAAATATTTAGAAAAAATTGATTTTGATAAAATCAATTCTTAAATATTTTGAATAAATAATAATTATCTTGATAAAGTCATTAATCATACAATTTTCAATAAATAATAATAAACATGCATTTGCAATATTTTTCTAATAAATTGCAAATGCATGTTTATCATTATTTATTGAAAATTATATGATTAATGACTTTATCAAGATAATTATTATTTATTCAAAATAGTGAAGAATTGATTTTATCGAAACCAATTTTTTCTAAACATTTTATTTTTTATTTTTAATTATTTGCCAAAGTCAGCAGAGAGTTCCTCGAAATAAAATATTTGGTTGCCCTGAAAAGGGCAGATTAATTGTATCTTTGAAATTTTCTTCACAGTAAATGTTCAAAGTGGCCACCGTCCATTGTAATGCAGGCTCTCATGCGTCGTAATAAATTTATTTGCGTCTTCTCCAAAATATCATCGTCGATACTCCAAATGGCATAATGCAGCTTGTCATTTAAGTCTTCGATGTCTTCGGGAAGCTGTCTGTAAATAAATTCTTTGCAGTATCCCCACAGGAAAAAATCCAAAGGATTGAGATCCGGCGATCTTGCGGGCCAACTTATTGGACCGTATCGGCCCATCCAACGGTCAGGAAATTGTTCGTGTAAATAGTTTATTACTATCCTGGCATTGTGTGGTCCAGCACCATCTTGTTGGAATATAATTTTATTCCTATTTGCTAATGGGTCACGCGACGTTTTGATTCGACGCGGGAGGTGCGGTGGGAGGAATTGACCACCCGCGAAGACCGTTAAATAGGATGCAGCGATCGATAATTTAATCAATCCTTCGATCGTTAGATACATCGTCAGGACGATACGCGATATGGCAACATACACGAACGAGGAATATCATGATATGATGATGGCACTTGGTGAGTGCCAGGGACAACCCTACGTTGCTGCAAGAAGATATCGGGAATTATATCCAAATAGAGCAAGGCATCCGACGGCTACCGTTATACTTGCAACGTCTCAACGGTTGTACGAGACCGGAAGTGTCTTGCCGAAAAAAATTGATTGCGGCAGACATCGCAATGTACGAAATTTGCGAAATGTGGAGAGAGTCCTTCGTGCTGTCGAACAAGAGCCTGATACAAGCATTCGGGTCATTGCTCGGGAACACGATCTGACGTATTCCACAGTACGAAGGATATTGAAAGAAGAAAAATTGCCCGCGTATCATTATACGAGAGTGCAAGATTTACGAGAGGAGGATTATCCTCGCAGAAGAAGATTTTGCGAAAACTTCTTGAGGAGAGTAGACGAGGATCCGGAATTTCCTTCTCGTGTGATATTTAGCGATGAATCGCTGTTCACACGAGAAGGAATTTTCAACTCTCACAACATGCATATGCGGAGTGACGAGAATCCTCAAGCAACTCGAGCCAGAAGTTTCCAAACGCGTTGGAAAATAAACGTGTGGGCAGGAATTATGGGCACAAGCATATTAGGTCCAGTAATTCTGCCCGACATTTTAAATGGCGCATCATACTTGGAATTTTTATCCGAAAATATTCCAGACTTTTTGGAAGAAATTCCATTAGCAAATAGGAATAAAATTATATTCCAACAAGATGGTGCTGGACCACACAATGCCAGGATAGTAATAAACTATTTACACGAACAATTTCCTGACCGTTGGATGGGCCGATACGGCCCAATAAGTTGGCCCGCAAGATCGCCGGATCTCAATCCTTTGGATTTTTTCCTGTGGGGATACTGCAAAGAATTTATTTACAGACAGCTTCCCGAAGACATCGAAGACTTAAATGACAAGCTGCATTATGCCATTTGGAGTATCGACGATGATATTTTGGAGAAGACGCAAATAAATTTATTACGACGCATGAGAGCCTGCATTACAATGGACGGTGGCCACTTTGAACATTTACTGTGAAGAAAATTTCAAAGATACAATTAATCTGCCCTTTTCAGGGCAACCAAATATTTTATTTCGAGGAACTCTCTGCTGACTTTGGCAAATAATTAAAAATAAAAAATAAAATGTTTAGAAAAAATTGGTTTCGATAAAATCAATTCTTCACTATTTTGAATAAATAATAATTATCTTGATAAAGTCATTAATCATATAATTTTCAATAAATAATGATAAACATGCATTTGCAATTTATTAGAAAAATATTGCAAATGCATGTTTATTATTATTTATTGAAAATTGTATGATTAATGACTTTATCAAGATAATTATTATTTATTCAAAATATTTAAGAATTGATTTTATCAAAATCAATTTTTTCTAAATATTTTATTTTTTATTTTTTATTATTTATAAAATGTAAGTCGTATAGTAATATTCAATATTTTAATTTTGCCGCGTTTTTACTTATGGCACCACTGTTACCGCATCATAACATCCAGTCGACTGCTTGCTATCGTCGAGTAAACACGTGTTGTGTGCTCGTAACGTAAACACGTGTTTCTTCGAGTAACGTGTTTTAACGCGTCGAATGATTAGTAGCGGTTAATTCGTAGTGATTCGTAGTGATAAATAAAATCGATCGATCGGTTCGTTGTTCGTTGTTCGTTGTTCGTCGTTAATCGATCAAGTGAGCAAATAGAGTAAAAGTGATAAAATGTGAAATAACTCTGAGAGATAAATTTCTCTTCAAGGACAAATTTCGATTCAAGTGGAACTGTCGCATCGTAGAAACAATAAGCTGATCGCCGTACAGGATGGATTCGTGAGTAAACATGCTTAAACTTGTTCGAACGCGCCCCCCCGCTCTCTCTCTCTCTCTCTCTCTCCTCCCTCTCCTTCCTTCTCTTCTCATGCATTTTAAATATGCTATTTTTAATTGGAAAATAATATTTAAGTAATTCCATTTGTATTAAATTTTATATTCGCGAGCATACATTTATTATAATACACTCCTGTTTTGAATAATGATAGATACAACTTAAAATTATTTATCCGTTTTTCTCTCAAGAAGCTAGAGATTGAAATTGTAGCTCTACAACGCAATAGTAATTTGTACTCTTAAACTGATTAACTTTGTTTTACTTCATGTGTTCTTAATTATCTAAATGTCGAGTACAGTCGCGTTTCTTATAAAAAAAAGTATTTTGATTGTTTTTTAAAATCCTACATGCAAATATTCTTGTAGGCTTCATGTAATTACTCTGTTCTTTATTTCTATAAAAAGTTCTGTCATTTCTTTTATTACAATTATTAGAAGATTATTTTCAAGTTAAAGATAGCATAATTAAAGCGAGAGAGAGAGAGAGAGAAAATTTTAATGTGAATGTGTTGTCCGTGTACTATTGTGTTATCTAAGTGCAATGGCAAGCCTCACGGAAACGATTTTTCCTTTGGCAAAAATTTATCTGGAGTTTAGTTTTTGAGTTGTAAAGAAAAATAACGTGTGACGGGTCGGATACAAGAGCTAGGCAGAGGCGCCGCCGCGCCGCGCGGAACGCTGAGTTGCGCCGCCCCTGCCTACCTCTTGTATCCGACCCGTCACACGCTATTTCTTTCTATAATTCAAAAACTAAGCTCCAGATAAATTTTTGCCAAAGGAAAAATCGTCTCAGAATTCGATTACGAATATGCCTGAGAAAGGACAAGTGGTCTTTCTGACTCACCCTGTATAAACCCACGCGCGCGAATTTAATTTTCCTGTAACCAAATATTTTTTAACAAAACTAACAAAGCAACAAATTTTTTTGTAATTTTTTTACAACACACGGGCAACAAACAAAAAAAAATACAATTAATTTTGCTCATATTGTTTGTGATAACTAATTGTTATTTCATTGTACAGAAATTACATTTTTATTTGAGGCAAATCACTCGAAAAATTATAAAAAACTCAATTTTTAATTTTTAGAAATGACGTTTTATTTATATTTATACTTTGTCACGTTTACAGAATATAAATATATATTAGTAATAAAAATATGCTTCTTATTTTTATTACTATCAAAAATATTCGAAAAGATAATATTGTCGCAAATATAATAAAATTATATTACAAAATCGTGTTATACAATTTATTAAAAATATAGAATGGGCCACTCCATCGCCCACTCCTGTGAGACGCAACCAATCTTCCTTCGTCTCTCCAACATTCTAATTTATCAATTGAGACATTTTTTATATGTATGATAGCCAGTTCACGCTGTGATAATTATTTGAAACTAGCTTGCTCCGGATAAACGCCCCTGGTATTTTTTACATCTATCTACCCTAGTAGCAATTAGCTGCAAAATTGCTGTAAATATTGGCAAATTGTGCCAGCAGGACGTTATGATCTGCTTCTTCATTCTGCTCAAGTTCTTCGAAAGATTCTGTAAGACAGATTCTTGTAAGAAATTTGCACATATCTGCTGTAAGAATTTCAGTATTTTGTTTACAGTCTGCAGTAACGGGAAGAATCTGCTCTGCAGCAAGAATCTGCTCTGCAGCAAGTTTCTGCAACCAGTTCATTTGCATGCACATTGCATGAATCTTGCTGATAGACTGTCAATAGGAGCATATTAAGAATAATCTTTTACACATCTGATTCAATTTTGCTGCACGCAGTTTCTGCTCTTCAGAAAATGCTACTACGGTAGTTCACGATAAACGCCTTTGACAATTACAATACTTTTTGAGTATCATAATACTTTTTGTGAATAAAATTAAATAAATTTATTTGCTGGGAAATGGCATTAATTTATTATTTTCTATAATTTGAACAAAATGTTGTCTCATACATTTTATGTTCTCAGAATATTTTTGATTACAAGGATTGCCTCCTAAAGCTACAGTCGTGGCGAAAGCTTCAGCATAAATTCTACAACTTGTGCCATCAGGTTGAGATTGAACCTTTTCAAATATAATATCACTTTGGCTTATGTTCGGATAACGAAGATGTATATAATTTTTTACCTCGGCAACCAACTTATCGTATGTACAGCAAGGTAAACTGTCATATACGTACAGTTTGTTACCATCAAAAAATATACATCGCCAGTGATCGCTGTAATTCCCTCCGATTATTTGTAAGCTTTTATTGCTTTGACTAGCTTCGATCATGTCGGGGAAAGCTATATATAGCACATTTTGCGTTTCATAGTCAGATGTTTCTCGTACAACGCGCAAAAATTGTGCTAACGATACATCGTCTAATTTGCTATTTACAGGCAAGACATTTTTTTTCACATCCGAAATGAGAGGAATATCTTCATCTAGATATTTTTTTATACTTGCAACCTATTTGTCTGTTATATTTTGCTTCTCGCTTGTATTAATAATAACACAATCATCATCCTGCTCTATATTTTGAGCAACTGCAGCAGCAGTTATTACTGCTTCTGTAAGCAAAATGTCACATTTTAAGCTTTTTTCTTTTAAGCTATTTTCATTTTCTATTGTGTTTCGCCTAGCACTTTTTGCTCGAATATTTCTTTTTTTAGATGCCTCTTCTTGCGCTTCTACAATATAATTTGGATTTCTGATAGGCATAAGCCTATTATGGCGACTATCCAAAATTTCGGGAAGCATGCACTTATTATAAAAGCGCAATAAGGCAGGCAACATTTTATTATTCCAAAAAGCAATATTTCTATTTACATGCGTTATTTTTATGCTTTTTGGTGTACATATAGCGAAAATGCAATATTCTCGCCGCGTTATGTTCAATTGTCCCTGAATTTGATAATAAAATCGGTGATTCCGATTCATTTCATGACGATTTTTTTGATCAAATATGCCCTTCAATGGAGGTAATGTCTCTATGGCTTCTTCCGCAGTCAAATGTTCAGCTGATAGAGGGCATTTAATTTCTATCAGACCATTTTCATCTATAAGACCATCAGGAGAAGCACCAAGGCATGGATTTTCATAATCAATGAATAATCCGCAAGGTTGTATATTTTTGTTCAATTTTGCAGCTAGCTTTTTTATCTCTACTTTTTCTTGTTCACGACCATATCTCATGGCCGCGGTATCAACAGGCGGAGGATATAAAATATTTTTCACCGTTGTTGCGCAAGAAGTTATCGGTCTCATTTTGCATACGTTTCCGAAATTTGAAGCTGTCAATCTTTCACGTCTCAATGCTAACCATAGCTCGGATTCGCTCTGTTCTGTTGTATTTCGTTCAATTTGCTTCCAGTTATTTCCATCCTCGAACAACTTTTCAAAATGTTTTTGTCGAAATTGTTCGAATACATCATCTGGAAGATCTGGTTTTTCTGACTGCGGGCCATAATTATGATCTGTCCCTGAGTTTCGTTTAAATTTTCTTTTTCTTCCATTTATTTCTCGAGATTCTTTGATTGTAGCAACTTTTATTTGTCGTTGCTTCTCCAGTTTCTCGACCATAGGAGGAACAGCTTTATTTGTACTTTTGTGCAATTCTGTAAGAACTTGCTACGTATTATACTGTAAAACTGCTGCTGCAATTCTAACATTATAAGAATCTCGTGCGCCACAAAATACACGCTTTCCGCCAAGTACTTTGCAAACGTTCGAAAAATATGCTTTTGCAGCGTTATTATTGACATCTATTAGTAAGCTGTCAGAATAAACACTTAAATATTTAATTGCATCCTCTATTTTTTGATAGAGACCGTGCAATTTCAGAAACGAAACAAGATTTTTGTCTGTTTTACAGTCATTTTCGCAGTTACGACCACGTTCCTTACATCGTTTATGCTCACCGAACACATGGCTAGGAATATTCAATATGTCGAATCGTAATTCCTTCGCCCTATAATGTTCGGGTTGCTCTTCTTTTTGTCGTAAAGAAACTGCTTGTATTACCTCGTTAGATATGTTTGAAATATTATTTTTTAAGACATTTCTTAATTCAACAAAACCACGCTTTCTTTGCGTTTTTGGTTGAGTCGTTGCAGCTACAGTTTTTAACTTTTTACGCAAATTACGTTGCAGATGGTTTTTGCATTCTACTTTTTTACCGTTACTATCTGTTCGTGATATGGATCATTGTCTCTGATACATTGATATACATTACTGTCACCGTCAGCGATAATTGTTCTGTATATCAATCCATGCTGTTCAAGGCTACACTTGAAACCCTCTGCAATGATTTCGCTTTCCATACGTGTGGAACTTGCGTTGCGGTCAAAATTTTTATAGCATTTATGAGCTTTTGGTTCACAACCGTTTCGCTCTGCTAAATCGCATATTGCACAATATTTATTACGGATACCGATAAAGAGAACTTTCTTGGTGCGATAACCAATTATGGCACCAACACCGGAAAGTGAATCGTAACCTTTGCCATACGATCTCTTCATCCAACTACCATCTGCTACAACAGTTATGTACGGAATATTATTAATTATTTCATTTTTTTCTATCGCAAGTTGTTTTTCAATCTTGCCTGCCATTTCCATATTTTTCATAACAGTTTTCATGAAATCATCGTGTACTTTTTCACGATATTTTATGAAAGTTACTTCAGACATACAAGAAATATTCATGCCCGCACACATCTCTTTAAGCGTTGAGAAACCAATTCCGGTTGTAACTGTTGTAGCTACAGCAGCAATGTTGATATCTAACTTATCATGTTCTCTGGGTTCTGACCAAATGCTGGTTTCGTAATTGCACATTCGGCACCTATAAAACACTTGCGTCAGAAACCCAATTTTACAGAAATTTACGGCTACCCACTCATCAAACGAGCAGTCTATCCCTCGCTTATGATCTTTATATGATCTGCGTTGCTCTCTCAATAGGAAAGCTAGATCGACAATGCAACGACCTTCAGGCAATTTCTCTTGGATAACACCTTTATCCAAAACACCTGTGTTATCCACAACATATGTCGCATTATTTTCGCAGTTGTCGATCTTTTTATACGTATCTTCTATAGGCATTGTATTTATTGTACCAGTACCGTCAGAACAGACGCCTTTGGTATTTATTATGCCAGTACTTACGCTATGTATTCCTTGGGTATTGAGCTCCGAATATACCAGGTCGGAAGTAGTTCGGTTTTACTGACCCCTGAAAACCGATACATTTTTCTTCAGCACTCTTTGTACCAGTACTTTCTTTTAAGCTCTTCATTAACTGCCGCCTGAAAAAATAATAAAGGTATTACTCAAAATTCATTAATAGTGTATTTTATTACATAAAAAATAATTTTGTAAATATGTAATATCAGTTAAAAATTAAAAAATTCCTTCGTTATCACATTTTATTAAAATTATATTCTTGTTATAAATGATTTATATGTTTAAAAATTTTTATATTTCATTTTACTAGTATGGTAAATGCGTCCAATGAAAACATTTACAGTAAACTATTATTTCAAAAAGAGTAATTTTTTTACCAGAAATGAAATAGTAGCGTTATGTGAGATATATTAGTTGTCAGAATAGACGCCTTTGGTATTCATTACACCAGTACCGTCGAGATAGACGCCTTTGGTATTCATTACATCAGTACCGTCGAGATAGACGCCTTTGGTATTCATTCTACCAGTACCGTCGAGATAGACGTCTTTGGTATTCATTACACCAGTACCGTCGAGATAGACGCCTTTGGTATTCATTATATCAGTACCGTCGAGATAGACGCTTTTGGTATTCATTCTACCAGTACCGTCGAGATAGACGCCTTTAGTATTCATTCTACCAGTACCGTCGAGATAGACGCCTTTGGTATTCATTATACCAGTACCGTCGAGATAGACGCCTTTGGTATTCATTATACCAGTACCGTCAAAATAGACGCCTTTGGTATTTATTATACTAGTACCGTCGAGATAGACGCCTTTGGTATTTACTATACCAAGATCGTCAAAATAGACGTGTTTGGTACTTAGTTTGGGTATTTTTTTTTATACATGCATATAATACAAAAAAATAAAAAGATCAGACAAGAATATGTAAAAAAAATCCCATTTTTATACTTTAAACAAAAGAAACTTATCTAATAACTTTAATTAATACTCTATTTAAACAAATTACAGATAAGATTACAGAATAAGAAAATTGTGTTTTTATTACTGCATTCATAATCAAAAGAATTGTGTGCACTGCTTGCTACACAGCTATTTTGTGTCAAAAAAGGAAAAATATTATTTTTTAATATTTTACTCTATCTGTACTATAAGTGCAATTGATATTCAATTAGTTATTTTACTAATATTTCTTACTATTACATATATAACATGACTAATAATTTTATTCATATTCCATCATTTATTCGTATACATGAATTAATTATTCGATAAAGTAATGTACTATACGAGATATATATATATATAATTATACTCGTATAATGTCAAATTTTATATATAAAAGTACTAGAAGCGCACAGGTTTTTCAAAGTAATCGCGTCCAATAAAATAAATAGCCATATATAATTTATTTCCATTTCCCGAACTACTACAAAAATCCTTTCTGATCTTTTCACTTCTTTAATATAATTTTTATATCAAGTTTATAAACTAATATTTTTCACATAACGCTACTATTTCATTTCCAATAAACACGAATGGTGTTTGAATGGGTTATTTGTACATATCATATACCATCCGTGTTTATTGGGTTGCTATTATTATTTATCTATTTATTATTAACACTTTGCACACTTTGGAACATTTGTCAAAGTTTTTTTAACTTTTCTTATTATTTTAAACATTTATTTATTAGGTATTTTGAATAATCATATTAATACATATATATATATCAATATATATATATATATATATATATACACATACATACATACGTACATACGTACATACGTACATGCGTACATACGTACATACCTACATACATACATACGTACATACATACATACGTACATACATACATACATACATACATACATACATACATACATACATACATACATACATACATGCATACATACATACATGCATGCATGCATACATGCATGCATACATGCATACATGCATACATGGATAGTTACTGTGGCTTGCAAATATGGCGGAAATTGAGAATCGGATTACATTGCAAAAGAGTCGATTTCAACTTATTCAACATGCTTCTGCTTTGGATGAGGATGACGAAATTTCAATGTCACGCCAATTTATTATCACACGATTAGAAATACTTGAACAGAACTGGACGAAATTTCAAGAGGAACACGAAAATTTGTCATTCAAAATCAGAGGTTTTAAGCAATCATCTTTATATTAAGACACGAACCTATGAGCGTTGTCAGGAATTTTATACACATGCCCGAGCAAAATTGCTATCCCATCGTGAAAATATTGAGGCTTCTACTCCTGCAGTAAGGTCAGTAGCATCTGATGTTAACGTGCCTGTTACGTCAACTCATCGTCTCGGTGTTTTGCCAAAAATTAAATTACCAAGTTTCTCTGGAAATTATCAAGAATGGCGTCCGTACCACGATCTTTTTACTTCTTTAATTCGAAATAATGCAGAATTGTCAGACGTTGAAAAGATGCATTATTTAAAAACTTCTTTATCAGGCGACGCGTTACGTTACATTACTAATATACCGATATCAAGCGAAAGTTTTTCTGTTGCATGGGATGCTTTAGTATCTCGTTATGAAAACAAACGCTTTATTATCTCATCACATCTTGATCGACTTGTTAACTTAAAATCAATTAAAACTAAATCAGCAAAAGACCTTAATACTTTCCTCGTCACCATATCGGAATCGCTCGGAGCCTTACGCTCTCTCGGTTGTGAAGTGGATTCTTGGGATCCATTATTATTGCATTCGTTGATTAAATTACTTGATAATGAAACTCGAGAAGCCTGGGAATTAAAACTCGGATCCACTACATCGTATCCTACTTTTGCAAAATTTGAAGATTTTATCATTGGAAGAACTCGAGCTATGCAAAATTTATCGTTAAATTCACTAATATCAAGCTCATCTAGAGATTTTCATAAGCGACATAAATCTTCTTCTCATTCTAATGCTACAGCATTTTCGGCCACGACAACAACAACAAAGGAATATTCAAATTGTCCACTGTGCAAGTCGCCTCACAGTCTTTCAAAATGTTACAAATATCAATCTAAACTACCACGTCAGAAATATGAGATTATTAGTAAGCTTAACCGATGTTATAATTGCCTCGGCCCTCATCACAGTCGTAATTGCTCGAGTATGCAACGATGTTTAAAATGCGGTCAAAAGCATCATACTTCCATTCACAATAAGGATACTTTTAAAGAAAATATCAATGTGTCAAATAAATCAAAGGTTTCGAAAGCGAACGAAAGTCAAACCGCTACATCTACAGAATAGCAATTATCGTTTTTTGGTAGTCAGTCCGAAGTATCAACACTTTCGAGAAGATACACGTTACTAGCTACCAGTCGCGCAAATCTCGTCGGTAACCATTGTGAGTCTTTTCCAGTACGAATTCTGATAGATCAAGGCTCCGAACTATCTTTTATTACTGAAGAAGTCGTTAATCATTTAAATCTTATTCGTTCGGCAGCTTCTATACCACTCATAGGCATAGGTGGCACGTATGCAGGAAAGACCAAGGGTATTGTAACATTACGACTTTATTCCCTTCACAATTCAGAATCGTTTCGTGCAATTAACGCTTATATTTTGCCTCGACTGACTGTCAAATTACCATCTTATAACATTCGTCAATGTTTTTGGCCTCATATTAAAGACCTTCAACTCGCCGATCCAGATTTTTTACGTAGTGGTCCTATTGATATTATCATAGGATCAGATTATTATGGTGTCATTATTTTAAAAGGTCTCATTAAAGGTAACGAATACCAGCCAATAGCACAACAAACAATCTTCGGATGGATAATTTCTGGACCTGTTTCTGAACATGAATTTCCAAATTCAGCTTTTGAATATCATTGCTCTAAGGACAATGAGCTTCAAGATATTCTTATACGATTTTGGACGCAAGAGGAAGTACCGTCGAAGAAGAATTTACTTAATCCAGAAGAAGCTGATTGCGAACATCATTTTATAACTACTCATTCTAGAGATAATTTAGGCCGTTTTGTCGTTCGTCTACCCTTTAAATCAAATCCTGACACGTTAGGCGACTCAAAGATCAATGCGTTACGTAGTTATTGGAGACTGTCAAAACGTCTCACAACTGATGCTAAGTATCGAAAACGTTACGAGGATTTTTTATCAGAATATCTTTCCTTAGGTCATATGAGTTTAGATACAAATAAAATTGAAACAATACCAAATTTCTACCTACCTCATCATGGAGTTTTACGTGAGCAAAGCACTACAACAAAATTGAGAGTGGTTTTTAATGGATCTAGTCGTACTTCTTCCGGGATTTCTCTCAATGACATTCTTCACTCTGGCGCTAAGTTACAAACTGATATTGCAGATGTTCTATTGTGGGTTCGAAGTCATCGGTTTATTTTTTTCACTGATATTGTTAAGATGTTTCGCCAAATTGCAGTTCATCCGGATGACTGGAAGTATCAGAAAATTTTATGGATGAACTCTGACCATCAACCCGCGACATTTCATCTTATTACCGTAACTTATGGTCTCACTTGTGCGCCATTTCTCGCATTACGATGTTTACAACAATTAGTCGAAGATGAAGGTTCACGTTTTCCAAAAGCAGTAGCACCAATGAGTAAAGGTCGATATGTTGATGACATATTTGGAGGCGCAGATTCCATCTTGGAAGCAAAGGACATTGCTTTACAAGTGTCTCAGCTTTGCAAAGCGGGCGGTTTTCCACTTCAAAAGTGGCACAGTAACCATCCGGATCTGTTACCTAAAGAATTGCTTCATGACAATGCAACCACATCTTCAGTTGAATTTGAGCCATCCCTTCTTAAAATTCTTGGACTCGTTTGGAAGCCAAAATCAGATTAAAGATGGCGAGTATACGGTACAACTAGCTCAATCGAAAACGAGAGTAGCACCTCTTAAACACCTTACTATTCCTCGTTTAGAATTAACTGCAGCTTTAATTCTGTCTCGTCTTGTAGCGCACGTTCAACGAACATTAGATCTTTTACAAGCCAAAATTTATCTTTGGACTGACTCTTCAGTTACACTTTCATGGATATCTGCTCATCCTTCTAAATGGAAAGATTTTGTGAGAAATCGAGTATCACAAATTCAAGAGATAGTGCCCTCCGGTTCATGGCGTTTCATATCCGGAAAAGAAAACCCAGCAGATTGTGCTTCAAGAGGTCTTTGCCCTGATCAACTTATAAATTTTAATCTCTGGTGGAAAGGACTTCCTTGGCTATCGAAACCTTCCGTATTTTGACCGACTATTGCATCAAAACCTCCTCCAGATACGGAAATGGAAGAACGACCTAGTCAAATTTTAATCGCTACTTCTCCACCCACATCTTACTGGGATATTTTAGATAAGTACTCTACTTTATCGCGATTGATTAGAATTACATCAATTTGCCGTAGATTTATCTTGTGTTTACGTAAAATGTCTAAGTTCTTTTTAGACGAATCTTTAACACCAGAAGAATTAAATCAAAGTCGTCTTTTTTGGTGCAGAATTGTTCAACACTCTTGGTTCAACAAAGAAATACAAATTCTTTCTAGCGGAGAATTATTACCTCGATCAAATCCAATTATAAGGCTGACACCTTTTATAGACAATACGGATTATTAAGAGTCGGTGGAAGATTACATCATGCCAAGATCGATACAGAAGCTAAACATCCGATAATCTTACCAAAGCGTTCGCCCTTAACTACTTTAATTATAGCAGAGGCTCATTATAGGACTCTTCATGGAGGCACACAACTAACATTAGGTTTAATAAGAAGATCATATTGGATATTAGGTGGAAGAGCACCAGTACGATCCTTTATACTTCGTTGTGTACGATGTACACGATATCGAGGTACAAGAGCACAACAGCTTATGGGCCAATTACCATCACCTCGTGTGATACCAGCTAGACCTTTTCTAAATTCCGGTGTCGATTACGCTGGTCCTGTGTCTATCAAAACATGGACAGGACGAGCAGCACGTACCTATAAAGGATATTTGGCTATTTTTGTCTGTCTCGCGACATCGGCTGTACACATTGAAGTAGTTACGGATTATTCCACGGAGGCTTTCATAGCTGCTTATAAACGCTTTACCGGCTGAAGAGGTATTTGTGCTACTCTCCAAAGTGATTGTGGTACTAATTTCATAGGTGCTGACGCTGCTTTACGGGAAAGATTTTCAACAACTTCCAAGGATCTACACGATCTTGCTAATAGCGAATGACGGTACAAAATAGAACTTCAACCCTCCTTCAGCCCCACATTTTGGAGGTAAGTGGGAAGCTGCAGTAAAATCAAAAAAATTTCATCTTATGCGAGCGATAGGAGAAACTCTTTTTACATATGAAGAGCTAACGACTTTAATGGTACAAATTGAGGCTGTGCTAAATTCGAGGCCACTTTATCAACTGTCAGATGATGTTAGCGATTATTCTGCCCTCACACCTGGACATTTCCTTATTGGCGAGGCTCTTGCAGCAGTTCCGGAACCTGATTTGTCATCTGTACCTATTTCACGTTTATCTCGATGGCAATTGATTCGTCATTGATTAGACCACTTCTGGAGGAGATGGTCATCAGAATGCCTTCAGCGATATCAAGCTATATCAAAATGGCATTATGCTTCTAATGAGATAAAGGAAGGTTCTATGGTACTATTAACTGACGAAAGATTTCCACCTGGAAAATAGCCTTTAGCAAGAGTCATTGAATTACATAAAGGACCTGATGGATTAGTCCGAGTAGTAACTATCCGCACGGCTACGTCAACGTTAAAACGTCCTATTACAAAGTTATGTATACTACCTATAAACTCAGACGTTAAAAATTCGCCAACACAGTTGTCGAAGGCGGGCGGTAATGTTTGAGAATGAATAGCGCAATTGAGTTGGCACAGATATACGACTGCGTTTTAAATATGTGAAGTATGTTTCGTTCACGGTTTCTATGGTTTTATTTTTATCGTTGTTGTTTTATTATTATTATTTTCTCTCTCTCGCTCTCTCGATTGATACAAGTCGTCTTTTTTAATATAACGTAATTTCAAATAATTTGGTAACCCGTAGGCAGGGGGTAAACCTGCAACCTCTCTGAAACCTGTAGGCAGGGGGTGAACCTGCAATTCTCCCAACGATAACCCGTAAGCAGGGAGTTGACTTGTACCCGTGTAAAATACCCGTAGGCAGGGGGTCGAACCTGCAATTCTCCCGACGATATCCGTAGGCAGGGGATAAACCTGCAACCACTCGAAAATCCGTAAGAAAGGAGTTAATCCTGCATGCACCCGATTTCTTTTGGAGGTAAATATACGGAATAATGGCTCGAAAGGTTGAAGCTCTTCCTTAATCAAGTGTGGACTTAACGATATACGTGGTGTGGCAAAATTCCTGGATTCAATAGTTATTTACTATACAAAATATAAAACTCATACCTTTCATTTAATTTATATTATTGATATTTAAATAAAATTATTTTTTTTTTATTAAGAAGAAAGATTCTTTTTTACTCCTATTTACATATTTTTCAGCTATTTATAAAACATAAGAGATTAACATATTTTTTACATGCATACATGCATACATGCATACATACATACATATATATATATATATATATATATATATATACTACTGTGTCCAAAAAGTAAGGTGACATTGCATTTATTTCGAAAATTCTTTATTTATTCTTGCAAATCAATTTCGTCTCCTTCAAAGTAATCCCCCCCTGATATAATACACTTATTCCAACGGATTTTCCAATCTTCGAAACAGTTGTAATAATCGATTTCAGGAATGGCCTTTAGCTCCTTCTTCGCAGCGGCTTGAATCTCTTCTATCGACTCGAAACGGTGATTCGTGATTTTTTAACCAAAAACTCGACTAATATCGTTCCACAACCACCGTATTCACCTGATTTGGCTCCATGCGACTTCTGGCTATTCAGCAAACTCAAGCGGCCGCTCCGGGGACACCGTTTCGCTGCGAAGAAGGAGCTAAAGGCCATTCCTCATCAAAATTGAATTTTTTTTATATTAATTGATCTTCTCTCGCAGGAATAATTGCATGATATTTTAATGTACCCGGAATTATTTTTGCTAATGCGAATCTTGGTACAAAAACTTATTTTATTTTTCGCGATTTGTCTTCGAACAAAATATAATTATTGTCTCTTTCATATAATTTTTAGCCAACGTGTACAATAACTCCGCATTGAGGATTATTTCCTTGCACTTCCTTGCAAAGTAGCTTTTCTTAGTAATCGTTCTAAATTTCCACCAATACCGTCACAGAGATCTTATCCATGTGCTGTAGCAAAGAAGTGCCATTCGGCTGTGATACCAAAAAAATCACGCACATGGTAAAGCAAATTCTAATTTAATAATTATAATTTAAAAATTATAATTTGCTTTACTATGCACGAGAATTTTTGATATCACGGCCGAATGGCAATTCTTTACTACAGCACATGGGAAAGGTCTCTGTGATGGTATTTGAGGATATTTTAAACGATTAGTATCAAAAGCAACTTTGCAAGGAAATAATCCTTAATGCTAAAAATGATACGAAAGAGACAATAATTATATTTAGTTCAAAGACAAATCTCGAAAAATGAAGTAAGTTTTTGTACCAAGATTCGCATTAGCGAAAACGATTCTGGGTACATTAAAAATCATGGGATTATTCCTGCAAGAGAAGATCAATTAATTAAAAAGAAATTTAGTTTTGATGAGAAACGAGACTTTTAAATAAATAATTAAAAAAAAAAATAAGTATAAATAATATATAATGCAGAAGTCACAATTATTTTTTATTTTACAGTTATTTGCTACAAATATGTAATTTACGTAGTACTAAATAATTGGCCAATAAAAATTGATATTATCTAGCTTTTGGCTGAAATTATAATTTTGTGTTTTGCGCTCTTCTACCCGCGCTGACTCTCACTAGCCTGTTTTAGCTGTTTATTTTGTGTTATAATTTTGTAAAATGTTATAATTGGGGAATTGTTGTTGAAACATTATTGTGTTATAATTGGGAAAAATGTTTGTTTTTGAGAGGATCCCATTGCGATCCCAAAATTTGCTTTGTTGTGCGATATTCGACATGTATTGAAGTACTTTTGAGAATTTTTTCAGATTTTTAAAAAAGATACAATTGTTCATTTTTTGTTTGAAACTAAAAAATTACTTTTTTCAATACTATTAAATTTTTGTCACTAAAATGAATATTTTTATCTGAAAGTACAAAAAAATCCCCAAACAATCATGTCTCTCAAAATTTTTAAATTTTACCTAAAAATGTTAAAAAAAGAAAAAAATTTTTTTTAATTTAAACGATAGCCTTCAATATCTTTGATGCAAAGCATATAATGCTTACTTTTTTTATCATTTATCTTATACAATACATCCACTAACATGTTTTTATTATCATTTTAAAAATCCCAAACGGTTTATTTTTAGGTGGACCCCTTTCACGTGGAATGCGCCAAATGTTTATATATTGTTCTGTGCATGTTTGTGTGTGTGTGTGTGTGTGTGTGTGTGTGTGTGTGTGTGTGTGTGTGTGTGTGTGTGTGTGTGTGTGTGTGTACATACATATATACATACATACATACATATATATACATATACATATACATATATACATATACAGGATGATTCAGAACGACCCATGTGTCCCTGTAAAGACGTGTTCTTGAATAAATTCTGAGACGATTTTTCCTGTACGAAAATTTTGTCCAACGCTTACTTTTTGAATAATAAGAGGATAAAGTTAGCGAATCACGGGCCGTGTACACATGGTAGACAAAGGCGGCGCAACTCACCGTCCGACACGGGTAAGCGCCCGCGTCGGTCGGTGAGTTGCGCCGCCTTTGTCTACCATGTGTACACGGCCCGTGATTCGCTAACTTTATCCTCTTATTATTCAAAAAGTAAGCGTTGGACAAAATTTTCGTACAGGAAAAATCGTCTCAGAATTTATTCAAGAACACGTCTTTACAGGGACACATAGGTCGTTCTGAATCACCCTGTATATATATATCTATTTTTATACATGTATGTAAGCGTGAAAGATATTAATAACGTTTTATAAGTTAACGGCACAAAGTGAGCAGAATTATTTCAAATTAACTTTCTTATTTGTTGCTCCTTTGTAGCTAAAAAGTTGCTACTGAAAAAAATTTGTTACTCTATTAATTGTTATTTTATTAATTTTATTTTTAAATATTGTTCCGGCAAAAGAAGTTTCAGTTAGCGAAACAATATCCTTATATCGAATAAATCACACGCAAAATAACGTCTGAATTTGTTGCTAATTTGTTGCTTACAATATGCTACTTTCGATATTGTTGCTTGCAAAATAAGTACCAATAACAATAAACAATCACCCATTGTACAGACAGTTGCAAGAGTAAACTATAAGAACTCAATTAGTTACTCACATAACTATGTTACCGAAGTAATCTTGAGCAATCATACTATCGAAATATGTCGATATGTCGATATGTGAATTTGTTGCTAATCATAAAATACTGAAAATAATTAATTTATTCAGAGAACGCGAGAACGGCGCGTTTTGTGAATAAATTAATTACTTTCAATGTTTTATTGCTAGCAACAAATTCAGGTCTTTACATATTTCGCTAGTACGATGGCTGAGAATGATTTCGGAAACATAATTATGCGAGTGACTAATTTATTTCTTATACTTAACTTTTGTAATTGTCTGTACAATGAGTGATGGTTTATTGTTATTGCTACTTATTTTGCAAGTAACAATATCGAGAGTAGCATATGTTGTGACTAACAAAGTAGCAACAAATTCTAAAGTTATTTTTGCGTGTGATTTTTTCGATGTAAGGGTATTGTTTCGCTAACTTCTTTGGCGGAACATTATTAAAAAAAATTAATACAGCAACAAATTTTTTTCTTTGGTAACTTTTTTGCAAGAAATAAACAACAAATAAACAAATTACTTTGAATTGATTCTGCTTACTTTATTTTGCTAACTTAAAGGACGTATGTAAATAGTACGATTTATTCTGATCCGACACATCGTATCTACATATCCGTTTATTATGATTCTTTTATTCGCCAATGTAGCTCCGAAAATGAATGTAATATATATTTAGCATCAACAAGAAAGTAAAGTAATATAATAAATACAATATTAACATTCATGTAATATTATAACATATATTTCAATTATTAAAATATTACAGTACAAATCTCTCTCTCTCTCTCTCTCTCTCTCTCTCTCTCGTCCGTCCGTCCGTCCGTCCGTCCGTCCGTCCGTGCGTGCGTGCGTGCGTGCGTGCGTGCTGCGTGCGTGCGTGCGTGCGTGCGTGTGCGTGCGTGCGTGCGTGCGTGCGTGCGTGCGTGCGTGCGTGCGTGCGTGCGTGCGTGCGTGCGTGCGTGCGTGCGTGCGTGCGTGCGTGCGTGCGTGCGTGCGTGCGTGCGTGCGTGCGTGCGTGCGTGCGTGCGTGCGTGCGTGCGTGCGTGCGTGCGTGCGTGCGTGCGTGCGTGCGTGCGTGCGTGCGTGCGTGCGTGCGTGTGTGTGTGTGTGCGCGCGCGCGCTTGTACTGTACAGCTTAGGGACATGATTTCAGATTTTCGCGTTGCGGAACCGAGTCGCGAGGCGATGCACGACACACACGCGCGCGCGTGTGTGTATTGAACCCATATACTGGAAATTTAGACTTTTTTGAAAGATAAAATTTGTTTAAAAATAAACAAACTGTTTGTATCATTACAATTGTGTGGAAAGCATTAAGATTCAGAACTACTCTCTAATTACCACAGAACTGTCAAAATTGTCTGCAATCTGTCAACATGTAATGCATGTCCTACGAAAATAGGCTTTTTTGAAAGATAAAATTTGTTTAAAAATAAACAAACTGTTTGTATCATTACAATTGTGTGGAAAGCATTAAGATACCTTCAGAACTATTCTCTAATTACCACAGAACTGTCAGAATTGTCTGCAATCTGTCAACATGTAATGCATGTCCTACGAAAATAGGCTTTTTTGAAAGATAAAATTTGTTTAAAAATAAACAAACTGTTTGTATCATTACAATTTTGTGGATAGCATTAAGATACCTTCAGAACTACTCTCTAATTACCACAGAACTGTCAGAATTGTCTGTAATCTGTCAACATGTAATGCATGTCCTACGAAATAGGCTTTTTTGAAAGATAAAATTTGTTTAAAAATAAACAAACTGTTTGTATCATTACAATTCTGTGGAAAGCATTAAGATACCTTCAGAACTACTCTCTAATTACCACAGAACTGTCAGAATTGTCTGTAATC
Organism: Solenopsis invicta; assembly: GCF_016802725.1. Classification (NCBI taxonomy): domain Eukaryota; kingdom Metazoa; phylum Arthropoda; class Insecta; order Hymenoptera; family Formicidae; genus Solenopsis; species Solenopsis invicta. The sequence continues at coordinate 22,147,445 of NC_052671.1, forward strand.
TGTCAACATGTAATGCATGTCCTACGAAATAGGCTTTTTTGAAAGATAAAATTTGTTTAAAAATAAACAAACTGTTTGTATCATTACAATTCTGTGGAAAGCATTTAGAATAAAGCTAGAACTCTCAAAAATTAACAATCCACGATTTTTATATGAAATAATACGCTACACCCGTATACACACATACACAAACACACACATACATACACCAATAATAATTGTAAAAATATCTTAAGTTAAATATTAATTTGTATTATATAATAATTATTATTTGACCTAAGTTTCTGCAACAATCTGTCATCTGTAATACTTCCTTGTTGAAGCTATGTACAAGCAGTTACAAGGAGCTTCAATCAAATATTAATAAACATAATAAACGGATATTTATATGCGATCTATCTGACCATACCACATTATATTCCATATTTTTAAGGAATTGTTTAAAAATCATAAATTAAAAATATATAATCTACATATATTGTTACATTTTCTGTTATATAGAATTTATATCGAAAATGAAATTGAAGATACATAAGATAGGTAATAAAAAGGACATTCATTTATGATATAAAATAATTCCTTCAGCATATAAAACTTACCTTTTAAACCATCCTCTCTTTGTTGAAAGTCTAGGACGACTTAGTTTCAAACATTTGTCGTGATATGTTTTTCCCATTCTTGTTACACACTTGACAAGTACACACACACTATACAAATATATAAAAATATATGTATATATTACTTTTTATATATGCACTTGACACTGTATACACTGAGATCCAAAACGTTATAACATAACGCTTTTTCTCTTAGTTGTTGTTTTGCAACACGTAACGTCAGTAAAGTTGGGCAACGCGCAGTAGACAATATCAACGCACAACAGAGCCCATTTACTATACTACTGTAAAGACGACACGACTATATAGTAATAGTACACATGACAAGGTATTGTCCACAAGAAATTATTATTTATAGAATTAAAATGAAATGAATTAAATATAATAAAAATATAGAAATATTTTTGTTTCTACAAATCCGAATTTATTATGGTGTATATTTTATTTTATATTTTATATTTCGATAATTATAGCGAATATTACAAAATAACTTTTTAACTTTCTTGACTTTTATCTCTCTTTTACGTCCCCAAAACGGCTTATTCTCCTTTCTGTTACACTGTGTATAATTTGTAAATGTAGAAACAATGTTATATATAACGTTACAATTGTTTTTCTATTTGCACAAGTAAAATTGCCAAAATTACAATTATTGTATCATAAACTTAACTTTCCATTATATGTACAGAAAAACCCTTTGAACTTTACGTATCAAGAAAAAAGTTTTTTTTTATTTACAAATTACACTATTCAATAACAAATAGGAAAAACTTAAAACACTAAAAAAAACGCAATATTTAGATCGCAGTAACTCTGTGCAAAATTATTGTTGAAAAAAATTTTAAAAGCATTTTGAAACTTGAAATTTTTGCTTGTTTCAGGCCGTTTTTGAACATCTTTTATGTCTGTTGGTCTATGTGTTAAAAGGATTACGTTATTTTGTTTTCTTAAAATTCGCGTGTTCAACACTCTGCAGCTTGATAAAAAAATTTTTTTTTATATGTATACGACTTTCACAAAGAAGTACAGTATTACCTACAAAATGCTTTTTTTGCGAAAGTCTCAAATTTGTTAAGAAAAAATTTATTATCAAACTGAAAAGAAAGATAAATATGCGAAGAAACAAAATAACGTGACCTTTTTAAGATATAAAAACTACAAAGATAAAAGATATTAAAAAACTGCCTACAGCATGTTAAAGTATCAATTCCATACTTTGAAATGCTTTTTTTAGTAATTTTATAATAATATTTTACCGAAATGCAATCTGAATGTTATGTAATTTTGAGCATTATAATAGTATTTTCTGGTGTTTGTTTCATAATGTATATTTTTACATTTACAATGTTAAAAGAAAAATTTTTAAAATAATTAATGTAAATATAATATGTAAAAACTTGCTCAAATATGAGATTCACAAAGCAAAACAGATGCGCGCAACATATTTTTTTATATTACATTATTTATAAATTACAAATTTACTTTAAAAAGAATCCACGATGCAATACTTTTTGTTACAGCTGTAAATGTAATAACTATCAAAAATTAATCAACGCGAAAATAGCAACTCTGGCAAAATAAGCCAAACAGAAAAACCAATCAGTATCGTTGATAACAGGCATCGGTTTTAGAACAGGAAGTACTACCACCGACTCCACCACCGCAACCGCGACAGCCGTGGTCACGACGCGGACGCCGATCATCCCAAAACCTCACTCAAAACGTAAGTAAAAATATATAAAACAATATATAATAAATAACAATTATATAGAAACAAAAACAATTATATAGAAAATTATTTTAGAAACTATTTTTTGTATTTGATTAAATTTAATAATTTTAAATTTAAATATTTAACTTTATTTTAATTAATATTTTTGTAAGCTACTATTTTAATTTATAAATGATTTATGATATAATTACCTTATATCATAAATTACTAAATAATCTTTCTGCTAATTATTTTCTTTTGGAAGTATAAAATTTATTTATCTAATTTCTTTGATATTTATATTAATTATTTACTTTCATAATTTAGCCATTATTTATTCAATCTTTTAATTATATATTTGTCATTATATTCTTTTTAATGATAATTCTTTTTAATGTCTGCTAATCATATAATAAAAATTATATTTTGTTGCAGGTTCGTCGGATATTACACAGGGAAAAGCGAAAACAAGGCCAAAATTCAACCAATTCTGTTCCGTACGCCACGGCTGCAACCTACGCGCCATCCTCTCCAGTCACTCCATCGATTCACGTATCAACGTACCATTCACCGTATTCATCGCCGATTTATGCACCGTATCATCCACTGCCAATTCAGCAACCAGTGATTTATCCACCGCCGATTCATCCACCGCCGATTCATCCACCGCCGATTCATCCACCGCCGATTCATCCATCCTCAACAGGATGTATGATGCATCCCGGATATGCATCCGGATGCATCTGCATGGGGCCCTCAAGCCATATACACGCATATTGCACATATTATAGATAAACCATGTATTTTTCTTATATTGTAACTTTTTAAATATTATAACCTATTGTAATCCTTATATAACCTTCATGTAACCTTTTACTTCTTTTTTTTTTCATGTAAACTTTTTTTAAAAAATATCTTTTATAAAATATAATACAAAAATTATGATTGTAATCGTGATATCAATATTTTTACCTTGTTTTCTTCCATCCCAATCCTGAGTATTAGAAAACATTTTTTTCGCATTAAATAAAAGACAATGTAATAGCAATTAACACATACACACACACAGACACACACACACACACACACACACACACACACACACACACACACACACACACACACACACACACACACACACACACACACACACACATATATATATATATATATATATATATATATTTATATTTATATATAACATGATTATCTAGTATTATAACATCGATGTTAACTTTGGCGTATGTTAAGTTGTGTAAACGTAGCAAATGATGAAGAATATGCGTACATGCATGCTTACGTAAAAGAAAGCGTGCGTGCGTGCATGGCTGCGTAAGAAATAGCGAGAGATATAAAAGAGATAGTGAGTCCGGTCGGTGTCTTGCGTGCATCGAACAAAGCTAGAGAGAGAGAGAGAGAGAGAGAGAGAGAGAGAGAGAGAGAGCGAGTATATGACTAATGAATAAAGAATCAAACGTAAGCATATAGTTCAAAGGGTAAAGAAGAATTAAATTAACGACATCTAACGCAACATTCAGGAACTAATTGACTGCTTTTTGGATTCTTCCCATCGATATCGCACGCAAGAATACACACGACGTATACACGAAATTTTCTGGACGGTCAATCTTCTATATTAAGCACCAAGACTCAATTCTAACAGCACAATATTGTTCTTCAATGTCCACTCTACAATGGACGCTACTTGTTTGATACGTGCAAAGTATGAAAATTTTATACGAAAAAGATTTTCTATGAGTCAACGCCAGAAGCCAACAACGAAACTGTAATTTTATCATTTTTTTTTCTTTTTTCTTATAAAATTGTACCGTCCATTGTAAATTATTGTCTATACTTTAATTGTGGAGAAGGATTTGTAAATTTGTAAATGCAATTAGAAAAACGGCCTTCCAGAAAATTAGCGCTTTCAGTCGGTAAAAAAGGACGGCTTTAGCATCCCTTAACATCTAAATGAGATTAAAGACAATTTTTAAATCGTAGAAATTTAGCGTAACTAATTCTTTCAAAATATCTTTGTTTATTAAATGATCATTGACGATAAATCCCGAATAAAATAGATTATTTCTAACTAATTAGTTAAGTGCGGAATGTCAGAAAAATAAATCTTTCAAATTTTTGTCTGATGGATGCAAAAAAACACTGCTTTTCATCTGATTTTTCCATTATTTCAAAATTCTTATAAATTTTAACTCTAATGTTAATCGATTTTTACAAACATAAATTTGTAGATCACAAATTGCTCATAAACTGCAATAACAATATAATCTGTTTTGTGAAGGAGCGACATAATTTCAAATAAATTATTTGTGCCATAGGTCGATCGTAATCGTAAAAGATTGGTTATCTCCAGTTTCCAATAAAGCCTCGAGCCATTACAAATTGGCTAGTTTTATACGGTCCGTATATCTTTCACTCACGACGTTCCAAGTCTATTCAAAATTTCAGATTTCATCAAACATAATACCGTTAATTTTTCTATGACATACAAGTCTCGTCCCCTACTTTGCAATATTTGTAAAACATCTTTTAAAATGCCCAGTTTGAACATTAAAATGAGCACTTCAATTTCGTAGAGTTTGCATGCAAGGCAGAGGTAAGTTTTTTCCTTTCGTAAATAATTGATATGCTCTAGCACTTATTGATCACAGAGCAATTGCAGATAAAATGTCCTTAGCTGATCATGTCAAACGGCTTTTGTTTATAATTCTTCTAAATTGTTCAGGTGTAAACACTATACGTAGTGTATCAAACGCAATTGTTTCTGCTTTTGTAACATTTTTTGCAATTCTTGAAACTCGTGGAGATTTGTAATGGCATCCTTTTTTAAGTGCTTATTTTCTTCAACAAGCTGTTGAAATGTTGTAGAGAAATATTTGCAGTAAAAAACTTCGTATTTGTAGCAGAAAAGCGTGTATTTTCGCTAGTTAGTTGTTTGTTTTCTTGTAATTTTCTCAATTGTCCCAAAAGCATTTTAGTTTTTGTCGGCTGATTGTCCAGTTGTTCAACACTGTTGTTAAAGATTCAAAATGCCGCGTATGAACGCTCGGTATAGATCGCCCGCATCGCGGTTAGCTACGTCATAGAGGGAGATAGAAGTGATCATGGCGCAAATATTGTATGACCGTTTTACTTGTAATACTTCGTGTGCATCTCAATAAAATTATAAAAGAAATCCTCGCATTTATTTCCACAACATAATTTTGACGCCCAACGTGGGGAACACGGGGTGCTAGTAAAACAAGCAGCAATAGCGACAATAGCAGAGAAAACGTCTCTTAAGCAAGTCTAATCTCAACGCGAACAAGCGGGAAAGGAAACACATAACCTCACAAGAGGCACATCGGTAAAAGGATCATCTATAACAGGAATCGCAGAGGATCGTCAATAGCAAGATCAATATAGCAATATCATAACAGATCAGCAAATCATTACATACGTTCGTTAATACACAGTATTTACAATGGATATGGACACGCGTAAATTCAAGCAGCGCAGAGTGTGAATCAAAGGTCAAGTTACTCGCATACTGCATTTTCTTGAGGCATGAAATGTTACAGAAGCGGAAGCGCAAGTCAAGCTACAAAAGCTAGAGAAATGTTTTCACAATTTTGAAGAAGTACAAGGCAAGATTGATGAAAAAGCAGTCCCTCCTGAGACGGAAGAAAAACCGAACTATGAAAACAATTCGGTAAACGTACTATTTAAGCAATTCTATTATAAGGCAACTGCAATGGCAAAAGAAATCATTGCAAGGTGAAACAAGAACACAAGCAACAGTAGAACAGCACAGGAATTGTCCAGCAGGGACACCAGAAATCACACGTAGACGGTTAAAATTACCAGAGATAAAGTTTCCGGAATTCAACGAAGACTACACAAAGTGGTTATTTGGCTCAAAACTATCAAAGATAGTTTTGAGACAACAATTTACAAGAATGACAGTTTAACCGCTGTGCAAAAGCATCAATACCTCATTGAAGTACTCAAGGGAGAAGCTCTAAGTGTAATTCAAGGATTTCAGATTTCAAATGAAAATTACAAAAACGTTTGGAAGCTATTAAAAGATACGTATGACAATAATACAATCATTATTCAAAAACATTTAGATGAGCTACTAAATTTTCCAGAGATAACAAAAGATAATAAATCAGAGTCATTACGCAAATTTATTTGGCATATTTAAACGAATATAGTATATCAGCACTTAAAACGCTTGCATTACCAGTGGAGGCTTGGGATGTCATTCTAATGCACTTAGCCAAAAAGAAGTTGGACTTCATCAAACAAAGAGATTGGCAAAATCTCATTACAAAACAAACGCAGGAAAGCATGCCGACATTAAAGGAATTTTTAGCATTTTTGACCAAGCGGTATCACACAATCCAGGCGCTGGAGCAAAATCGAAAGAAAACAATTAAAAAGCAATTCAGTAAGGAGAAAAACTTACAAGAAAAACTGACAAAAAGGTAACATTAGTCTCGGTAGCAGCAACATATAAAACTTCCAAAGAAGATCATCCAATCTACAAATGCAGCAATTTTTTGAGCTTATCAGTAGCAGATCGAAAGAAGAAGCTGATGGATAAGAGATTGTGCATCAATTGTGTGGGATCAGATCATTTTGTACAAGAGTGCAAATCGTCAACGGGCAGAAAATGCAACGAAAAGCATAACTCGCTTATTCATAAAGATAAATTAGAAGAGCAAGAACATGCTCAAAGCAAACAATCCGGGGAAGATTCAACGACAGTTGTCATGAATTGTACCGAAGTTAAGCAAGATTCGTCAATAGAATTTGCAAAGTCCAGTGATCAACCATCGTTGGATCTTAAGAACGATAATATGACAACTAATGTCTGTTATACTAGTAACGAAGGAAATACAATAGTCCTCTCTACAGTAATGTCTTAGTGATAGAAGACAAAGGCGAAAAAAAAACATTGTAGAGCGTTGCTCGATCCAGGATCACAGTCCAATTTAGTCACGTCGGATTTAATTCAAAGATTAAAACTGAAATATAACAAGGAATCACATTCCATCAGTCGAGTTAACAAGAGTATTACAAAAGTAAACAAAATTGCTCACATTAGTGTTAAATCAATGCATAGCAACTTCAAGACGACAATAGAATGGTAATGCCGGAAATTACAGAGTTATTACTTCAAATCCACATTAACACAGCTGATATTTGTATTCCCAAAGATGTTAAGTTAGTAGAGCTGACTTATCGTCAGCCAGGCCATATTGATATGCTTCTCGGCGCAGAAGTATATTGACGGATCGTTACCGGAGCACCAAAAAATAAAATTAAAAGAAAACCAGTCCTAAAGAAGACACAATTTGGAATAATCATTGGTGAAGAATTAACCGAAGAGGCAACAAATGCGGTAAATCTTTGCAATTTAGTTACTAATGCACAACTTCAAAATCAACTTCAATGTTTTTGAATTCAAAAGAAGATTTCAACATATCATCCATTATCCAAAGAAGACACATATTGCCAGAAGTTTTTCTCCGACACGGTCAAGCAACAAGAAGACATCAATTTAAAGGATTATGGGAGGCGGCGGTGAAGAGCACCAAAAGGCATCTATACACGATAACCGAAGGACGAGTTTTAACTTATGAAAAGTATAGCACTCTACTTACGCAGATAGAAGCTGTACTTAATTCTCGGCCTTTTACATCGCTTTCGAGCGACCCATCAAATCTGTCAGTCTTAACACCAGCGTATTTTTTGGTTGGAGACTCATTGTTACTGCCAGTGCAGTCTGATCACCTTGATGTACCAGAATATTTATTATCCAGAGGCAAAAATTCAGAAATTGAGTCAAACCTTTTGGAAACCATTGGCAGACAGAATATTTGCAGGAACTACAGAGGCGTACGAAATGGACGCTTCCCAGTGACAAGGTTAAAGAAAACAACCTTGTTATTATAAAGGAAGACAACATCCCCCCTCTTCAATGAAAATTTGGTCGAGTGATCCAACTCCATCCTGGCTCAGATGGAGAAATTCGAGTTGTTACTCTACGGACGTCCAGCGGAACGTTCAAGAGATCAGTCAGGAACCTGTGCCTACTTCCAATGAAGAAATTTCCCAAACTTCAATATGAGGCCAAATAAGCAACTTTTGTTAATTTTTTTTTTTATTTAATTCATTTTATACAGACATTACTTACAATTAGTTCATTTAGTATTTTCCTTTAGTGCAACTTAGTTTACCGTTCATTTATAAAGCTCTCGCAGTTTACATTCAGTTTTAGTTTAAGTTACGGCCATCCGACACTTACCTGATAAATCAATTGTTAATTACTTTGAAAGCAATCCTTTCAAGGTACTGAAATATGTTAAGGATTCAAAATGCCGCGTATGAACGCTCGGTATAAATCGCGCGCATCGCGGTTAGCTACGTAATAGAAGAAGATAGAAGTGATCATGGCGCAAATAATGTACGACCGTTTTACTTGTAATATCTCGTATGCATTTCAATAAACTTATAAAAGAAATCCTCACATTTATTTCCACAACAACTGTAAAGAAAATACACGAATAAACATTAATCAGAAATGCTTCAATAATTATTTATAAACAATTTGTACAATTGTTTGTACAATTTCAGCGGGATATGTATATGCACAATATGTTGAAAACAATGAGTAAATTTAAATAAATTTTCCCAATATTTAAACAATGTTTAAGTTTTAAATAAGTGTTTACATTTTAAAAATAATTTTGACACTTTTAAGATATTAAAAAAATTTTTTAAGCAAATTAAACATTTTAAAAACAATTTGTCAAAATTGTAGTATAAATTCATGAATACTAAAATAACTAAAATGTGTTAAAATGACGTTACAAATTTATTAGAAAATTATAAATATTTTAATAAACAGAAACTATGAAAAAATATGTTATTACTAATAATTTAAATTTAGACATCCAATGAAATGTACATATACATACATATCTATTGCTTCAATTAGTTATCTATTGCTTCAATTGCTTCATTATGTGCCTAAACTTCTTTGCAAAAGAATTTTTGACGTTGTTCATGGCCTTGTTCTTCCCAGTGGTAGATCAACAGCAAAACAACTTTTGCAAAAACTTATTTGGCCATCTTTAAAAAAAGATATTAAAAAATGGACTACGTATCTACTTTGCCAACGCTCTAAGATATCAAGACACACAAAGAATGTTCCTGTTAAAATCGCAATTCCTGATCAGCCTTTTCAACATGTCCATTTAGACTTGATTAGTCCCCTTCCATCTTGTCAGAATTTCCGTTATTGTCTTACGATTATTGACCGTTTTTCACAATGAACTGAAGCTATTCCCCTTAAGGAAATCTCTGCTAACACTGTTTCTACAGCTTTTTATTCTCATTGGAGAGCTAGATACGGTTCTCCCTTAACCATCACTATGGATCAAAGATCACAGTTTGAAGCATATTTCTACAAGTTTTTAACCAATTTGAATAGTTGTGACTAGAAAAGAACTTCTGCTTATCATTCAGCTTCAAGTGGTTTTTTGGAAAGGTGGCATAAGATTGTCAAAACTGCCATTATGTGTCATTAGACGAAGAATTGGTTAGAATATTTTCTTTTCTTTCATTCTTTTTGGTCTTTGTTCATGTTTTAAAAAAGATTTAAAAGCTTCACCAAGCGGACTACTCTACGGAACCACTGTTCGGATTCCTGGAGAATTTTTTATCGAAGAAGATTTTCCTGCAAATCCTGAAATCTTTTTGAAAAAACACAGAATTCACATGAGAAATGTTAGATTTTCACCAACCAGTTAACAAATCAAAAAATCACCTTCGGTGCCTAAAAATCTTTACGATTGTACTCATGTTTAGATTTGTGAAGATGCTCTCAAGAAATCTTTTCAACCTCTTTACTCTGGACTTTTTCTTGTTGTCGAACGCATTTTTGATTATTTGTTTTCTATAAACGTTTCAGATAAAATCGTCAATAAATATACAGAACGACTTAAATCAGTTTTTCTTCCTAGAGAAGACTCCTCCACAATTCCTTCTTCCACGCCTTGCTCTTTGTCTACAGAACCTGCAACCAGTTTAAATGTTTCCACTATGTTTTGAAACGGAAAACGGAATTGTGGCGTATGGACGCATTCTTCGCGCGACTCGCCCAATTTGCGAGGTGGCGCCACCCTAGAAGAATCGGCTGGCGGGATCAATAGTTCGATTCATCAGAGCGTGGATTACATTCGGGAAGGAAGCGCTCGCAATTCGTGTTGCTGCGCGGATCTCGTGACGCTAGGTGTTCGTTTCCGATTTCTGCCTTCCTTCTTCTTCTCGACGGAGCACGGAACACGTGTTTAGCCGTGTGCACAAGAATCAGCATCGTACATTCGAAGTGGCTCCTGACTGCAAGTCCTAAACAAGTTCCGGTGTTGACCTACTATGTGCTCGAACAACAAACTAGCGAGTGAGGAGGAAGCCGGAGCAAGCATCTACAAGCTCCGAATAAAAAACTTGCGTAGACTCCATTGCGCAAACCACGTGACAATCCCAAGTAATATTTCAATCGGACTCCACTTTGGAAATGCGCTCAAGATACTTATTATAGCGCTCAAATCTCCAGTTGACGAGAAGGGAGCCGTAGTGATTCTTAAAATCGTTCCTATCGCGCTCTATCAAGTGGCTGAAATAGCGTACACCAACTCCAGCAGCGATTCGTCTGTACGTGCGCCATTGTGACGTAGCTTGGATTTCGACTGTTCAAAGTCATACTTGTCTCAAAGATACTGTTTAAGTTTTTATTCAGTAATTAAATCTTCAGTTTATGGCACTAGTTAATCGACAATGGTATTATTTTCACGATCTCGCTCGTATTCGCTCCCTGCTCATACAATCCTCTCGCGCAAGACGAGTCCCGGCGCCTACGCTCTCCATCTATCTCACTCTCAATCTTTCATCCTGAAAACCTAAATGCGGCGATACTTAATTTAGCCCGCACACACTACTATTCTTCCTGTTCTTGTTTCAAAACCTTTAAGAACTTATCCTGCTAAGAATAAAGTTCATTTCGCAACGTAGTTGTTGCTTTAAGGGGAGTACCGTAGCGTTCTTACACTCTTTTCATTTACACTTAAATTTTCTACTCTCATTATCGGTTTTCTTGTCAAGATGTTCAATTATCTTTTATTACCTAGTCACACACTAAACATCTGTTTTACACATTTCTTCACTTTTATTTTGCCTGTCAACAAGTTTACAAGTCTCAATAAATATCTCTTAATTAAATGTAAATGTAGTGAGTTATTCAATAAGTCGCTAGAAACTAGACGGTAGTAGCGCCCTCTTTCAAACTAGACCAATCTCGTCTCCGTACCATTTTTTTTTTTTTTTTTTTTTTACAACGGAGAAGAAATGCGTTGCCGCATACCCCAGGCCCCGGGGGAGGCCTGGTGGTTATGTGGGGCTCTTCCCCGCCGACGTGTCGGCGGGGACATACCCACTAAAACCTCTCCGGGTGTCCTGCCCTGGTCCATGACTGGGGGGTTCCGGGAACGCGTGCAGCATACTTCCGGAGCTCGACTACGTACCACGGTATCCTGTACATCCGGGTTGACGGTACTCTAATTTCTAATCTAATCAACTAACCTCACTTTTTCCGGAATTTCGAGGTCTTCACTCACCACTGTCACTGTCACGACTAAGGCAGTAGAGAGATGATGGATTGGCCATATCTCCGAAACTGATAAAGCTACTGAGTCGTGATTGGTCTAGTTGGAAAGGTCATTGTCGTGCTCTTTTGAAGTAGACCAATTGCGTCTCCGTGGCTCCTTCTGTTTTGAATATAACCAATAAAAGCTTTTGCATGACTTCTATTGGCCGAGATGGTCCGAGACCTTTTGAACTCGACCAATCTCGACTCCGTGGTTCCATGCGTTCCAAAGTAACAGCTAATAGAAGTTTTCCATGACTTTGATCGGCCATATCTTTAAAACGGATAGACCTACAGACTCGAGATTGGTCTAGTTCTTTAAGGTTCGTCGAGCTTTTTCCAACTAGACCAATCTCGACCCTGTAGTTCCAGCAAATCCGGAGATATTCACGTTTATCTCTGGATTGACGGGAGCCACGGACTCGGCATTAGTTTAGTTCTTTAGGTTTTGGCGCGCTCTTTTAAACACAACCAATGTCAACTCCGTAGCTCTACGGGTTTCAAAGTTACGGTCAATTTAATTTTTTTCAAACTTTTATTGGCCGTATCTCAGGATCCGTTCTCATTGGTTCGTCAAACTCTTTCCAACTGGATCAATCGCGACTCCTGTAGCTCCGCGCGTTCCAAAGTCATTCAAGTTCCATTGGCTAATTCCGAAAAACGCGAGGTGCGTGTGTGTGCGTGCGTGATAGGAGTTGAGGTTGGAGATAGGGGATATTGGTAAGTGAGGTAATCGCAATAATTACGATTGTTCCTTTATATGTATATTCCTTTTATCTCTCTGATTAATTGTGTAAAATACAATTAGGGGAGACTGGGGCAATTCGGGAGACGGGGCAATTCAAAAATTAGGAATATCTTTTTATGGGTACATACTAAAAATTTACTTTAATTACTGTAATCGCATTCTAATGTAACGATGCTGCTAATAAAGTTTTGTTGGTAATGGCGTCATATTAAAGTCATAGTAGTAAAAAATGTGTTTTGCGACAGTTGAAGTAATTTCTGATAGTCAACAGTTTTTCAAAATTTAAGTAAATACGATTCTTTTTGAAAACTGTGAATGTATTGTGTCCAGTTGAATGTATTTGAAATATTTCGTGTTTATTTTTTGCTGTATGATGTCTACTTTCTGTCTATCACACGCAATAATGCGCACAGTTGATGTCTGGGCTATTCAAAACACCAAATGTCAAATTGTCGTTCGGACAATTTTGTTTTTTCATATTTACGTTTTATGTACCAAATATACAATTTAATACTCAACAGATGTAATTACACGAAATACTTATTTTATTGCTTTATTACAAGTACCTGACTTGTTCCAAAACCGATAAAGCAATAAAATTCTTTATTGTGCGTTTGAATTTTTTACTGTAAGTAACATTTCTTAATAATACTATAGATCTTCTTCTGGATATATATGTTTGTGTTTATATATAAGTTTATACAATATATTGTAACGGTGCAACTTGCGCTTGTTGTTTGTCACAAGGGCCGGATGGTCTGACCGCGGGGTGCGACACAAATTCTGTGGCTTCTTCCGGCTTGGGACAAGGCGCGTTGCCGTTGGCGCAACCGTTTAAGTGTGCGTGTGTGTATTTGTCTTTGTACCGTCCCTTTGCTCGCTATTAAATTCAAGTAAGAGATAGATGGGTGCAGGAAAGAGCCGGTGACTACGAGAAATCATCCTGTAATATTCAAACGTCTTGCCCGGAAAGAAGCTAAGAATCCAGAGCCATTACCGAGGGATTTACGGAGCACCCCGAGACGCAGGAGCTTGCAGGTTGTACCACCCACACTGTCTTTCCATTTGCCGTGGAACAACAACCTTGTCAGAAGATTAATTTTCAGGAGCGTCAGAATTACAATCCCGGAGGCTGAAGTTATGCAAAGTCACGCAAACCAACAGGCAAAAGCAAGGAGGCGAGAACGAGAACAAGGCGATACCAAAAAGCGTGCAAAGGACACGTCACAGGCCTGAGGCGGCGGCCATTCGCCACAGAATATGCAATGCCGGCCGATATCAGTTTCTAGGGACGTAGAACGTCTTAAACGATTTACCTGCCGAATTTGAGCCTCGCGCGCTATCGACGTCAGAAGCGCTGGGCAATAGAGCAATGCACACACCGCCAGAATCTAGCCGCCTGATAACAGCCAATACGGAAACGGCTGTAGCAATAAGTGGGGCACGACGCCGCGGGCCTCTTGCAGGATCAAAGATCGATGTTCACTTGTGCTGTGAGCGTGTCCCGGGCCGGAGGCAGTTACCAAGCCAGCTAGACCATCCAATTCTGAGAACGCAAAGGAGAAGTTCCGTGCCGCGCCGCCGCCGAAGGGTGAGACGAACGTCATCGACACATTGTAAAATCACCGATTTCGCGATTAAATGCGGGTGACGCCGCGGTAAGTTAATCGGAGTAACGTCGTCCGTAATCATCCTGTATTCGCGTACGGTATTGTGAAGACCATTAGAGTCACAATTTCCGCAGCCGCGACATCGCTCGCCCGATTCCGCCGTTTAACGTAATTTTCAATTTTCCGGTATTTGCACCTGTATCGCCACAGCCAAACCGTTGTTGTATCGTAAGTTCGTGTGATTGTATATTTGAATTTTGTGTATTTTTCCGGGTAGAACTTAGCATAATAGCGATAGTAGATAGATAAATATTTATTATTTCAGCTTACAGAAAGCCAAAGGAACTTGGTTTACAATCTTTATCTTTAACGCACGCATCCATCCATACCTCGTTCCATTCCATATTAGCCTATTTCTGTTCCTACTCTGCTCTGTTTTATACGCATTTCTCTCTCTTTTCCTCGCGCCTGCAGTGCTAATTACACCTCTCTAAACTTATTCTTTTACCTATCCTTGCTATAGTTATGAGCAAAAATGTTGCAACACATTTTCTTCGATGGTTTTTGGAATGTAGACTTGCCCATCGAACGGCGAACGTAATTGGTTCGTACCTGTGGATCCAACCAATTACGTTCGCCGTTCGATGAGCAAGTCTACATTTCAAAAACCATCGAAGAAAATGTGTTGCAACCTTTTAGCTCATGATTGTACAACACGACGCAACAGTCCGCCCAGGCAAACCCACCCCCGAACCATATACAGCAAATCTGTCTACCCGCACAAACCCCCGTACCGCACCGCACCTATACCTATGCCTATGCCTAATCCTCTTTCCTTGTTATCTCCTAATTTACATTCTTCTTTCGCGTATCCTCACAATTTTTTCTTTCTTTGTACCACAATTCTTTGGTTCCTCCCTTCCTTCTTCTCGGTTCTTCTTTCACCTTCCTTTTTTCTCCTTTCTCTTCTCTTTCCTGCTTTTTATTCCAAGCATCTTTAATAAGCTTTATAGCCTCCTTTCACCAGCCTTCCAGAAATTACTTAGTATCCCCATGCAGAAATGCAAAAATTACGCACCTTATAGAATTATTCCAATACAACGTGACAAGAATTACCCACAATGTAAATTTGTTGCTGCAAAGAAAATTCACAACGCACTTCCATCTCTTCTGCATCCACCTCTGTTGTCTTGTTCCATACAATTCTTTTCCAACCTCTGTAAGCTCAGTCTCCAAAAACAAAAGATCCGATTCCGTTTCTCTTTCATTAGCAATCCAACAGTTTCCTTTTCTTCTAATTCTCATTAAAATTCCGGTTCCTCTTTCTTTTCTGCTTACACCTCTGTCACATCCTTGCCCTATTTGTTTATTCTATTTCTTTTTTCTTCCTGTACTTTTTCCTCCATCTTTTATGCTTCATAATTTTAATTTCCAGTGGCCGGTGATCTAAGTTCTCTCTATTTCCTCCTTCATAAACCAAGCCACTTAGGATCCTTAATTAACAAATTACTTATACATTTATCTATACCAGTAGTTCTCAAAGTGGGCGATAACGCCCCCTTGTGGGCGCTGGAGTCCTACAGGGGGGGCGGTAAAGATCCTAGAGGAACTTCGGGGGCAATGAAGCATTTGAAGGGGGAGGGGGGGCGATGCAATGGCTAATTTGTGTTTTTGTAAATACTTAAAACGAAAATTAAAACTTACGTACCTACATTAATATATCGGTTATTTCGTTATCGTTCCTGCCCTGTTTGATTGCATAAAACAGTGCTTGCAACGATCTACACATTTCGGGTCGATTCCTGAAGCAACGCCTACTGCCTCCCCCACTACCGCTCGGCAGAGCGTTTGCCGCGTATTCACGAGCTCGACCTTCGAGCAGCGAGCGGTAGTGGGGGAAGCAGTGGGTGTCGCTTCAGGAATCGACCCGAAATGTGCAGATCATTGCAAGCACTGGCATAAAATAAATAATTCATCCTGGTTTTCGTAAGTAGCCCCCGAGTAATCAAGTTCACACACGTTTTCGTAAACAACGCGATTTGTAGAATTCTACATGAAGGGGCAGGAACATCGATGCTTGTTCTGACTTGCGCAGTTCAAATTGCGCGTCACATGAGATAATCGACTTCGTGCATGTTTGTCTGATTCCTGTCGGTGCGTGCTGCTTTTTGATCCTATATAAAAAGGCGTAGTGTTTCTTTTATTTTCATTTTACGTTTTCGCGCGCAATCGTTTGCAAGTCTTTTAAAATTAATTCTTTACTCATATTTGTGAATATAAAACCATGTCGGAAGCAAAAAAGAAGAGACGGCAATACAGTGCGGAATATATTAAATACGGATTTATTGAAAATCCTACAAATCCATCTTCGCCTTTGTGCCTTCTTTGTCAAAAAACATTTTCCAATGAAGCAATGAAACCTTCTAGGCTACAAGATCATTTGAATAAAATGAGTTCAGATAAGAAAGACAAAGATGTGACATATTTTCAAGACCTGGAAAAGAAGTACACAGCTCAGCCGACTGTATCAAAACTTTTTTCAGCAGCTTCTAAACAAGACGATGACGGACTTCGAGCTTCGTACAATATCTCTTTGTTAATTGCTCAAAAAGGCAAACCACACACTATTGGCGAAGAGTTAATTTTACCAGCAATAAAAGAAGTTATAACTACCGTGCTCCATAAGCCAGCGACAGATATTATCCGAAAAATTCCTTTGAGCAATAGTTCTGTGCAAAGACGAATTGATGAAATGGCTGAAAACATCGAAGAGTCATTGTGCGATTATTTGAAGACAAATCAATTCTCAATTCAGTTGGATGAGTCCACTTTACCAACTAATGAAGCATTGTTGTTGGCATACGTGAGGTTCATTCAAGATGAAAAAATATCTCAAGAACTATTATTTGCAAGAAATTTAGAGACTGATACGAAAGGAGAAACCATATTTAATACACTGGAAAAGTTTTGTGATGAGAAAAAAATACCATTGAAAAACATTATATCAGCGGCTACAGATGGCGCTCCGGCCATGGCAGGGCGTCACAAAGGCTTCATAGCATACTTAAAAAACAAAGTTCCAGATGTGCTCGCTGTACATTGCGTTATTCATCGTCAACATTTGGTTGCGAGAAATTTGAGTGAACGGCTATTTCAGTCACTGCAACATGTCATCAAAGCAGTCAATAAAATCTGAAACAACTCTTTAAATGACAGATTATTTAATCAGCTTTGTGTTGCTAATGATGAAGATTTCAACCGATTGCTGTTTCACACAGAAGTGCGTTGGCTATCAAGAGGTACTTGTCTGACTCGATTTTACAATTTGTTTGACTCTGTGATAGAGTTCTTGGAAAACAAAGACACAGAATTGCGCGACAACATCATCACATCAAAAAATGATATTGCGTACTTGACAGACCTGTATAAATTGTTTAATGATATCAATCTCCAACTTCAAGGTAATGACTTGAACTTGATTAAAACAAAAAATGTTGTTGCTGCTTTCGTAGCCAAACTCCTCTTGTACGTGAAAAATATTGGCAGACATGAGTTCCACAATTTCCCTAATTTAGCAGCAGCATCCTTTAACAACGATGATTTGCTTGTTTACTGCCAACAATTGGAGAATCTCCACAGCGATTTCAAAGATCGATTCCAGGACATTTTAAAATTGGAAATACCGGACTGGGTGTTGGATCCTTTTTCAAATGTCAACACTGCAGGATCATCCCATTTGGAAGAAGAACTTATAGAACTGACAACGAACGAGGAAATAAAAATCAAATTCAAAAATGGCTACCAAGACTTTTGGCTACAAAAGCCAATCCCGCAATTGTACCCTGGATTGTGGTCGATTGTTCAAAAGTTTTTGATAGCATTCTCATCATCGTATTTGTGTGAACGTGGATTTAGCACTGTGGCAACGTTGCTAACTAAAAAAAGAAATCGTTTGCATGTTACTGAATGCGGTGACTTAAGGCTGTTTTTGAGTAAATTTGAGCCTGATATTGACAAACTTGTTAAAAACCATCAGATTCATCCTTCACATTAGATTAGTCTTGTTTTTTAGTGTAGTTTGTGTTTAAATTTAAATAGAAATGTTTTTGTTTTTATTTGAATAAAAGTTTTTCTAAATATTATTTATGGAGCTGCGTTTCATTGATCTTATTAAAACAGTTTTATTTGAAACTAGTTGACTCTAACGACTTTGTTCGCGTGGGATTAGTACTTTTTTCCCATGGAAACGCAACCCTTTCCCGCGGTAAAAAGTAGTCTATGTCCGTTCTACAGGTTCAAACTATCTTCATACCAAATTTCATCTAAATTCGTTCAGTAGTTTAGCCGTGAAAGCGTAACAAACAAACACACATTTCGCATTTATAATATTAGTAAGGATGTAAGTTTTAATTCAGAAAAAAGATAAGACACATATGACACAATAGGTATATTTAATTTAAATTAAAGTAGTTTCGGGGGGCGCTAGAAAATAATTGATTCTCAAAGTGGGCAGTAGACGAAATAAGTTTGAGAACCACTGATCTATACCTTTACATTTCCATTATCTATACGTTTACTTTCACAGTATCTATATCTCTATCTATATCTATACCTGCTCCTAACTCCTATCTTACATTCTAATTGTTTTTCGTTATTTCTTTCCTATACATATCACTCTTCTCACGGTCTCCGTACTTCTATACATTCTTACCAATCTCTTTTCATTCATTCATTCTCTCATTTACAATATACCATTCTGCCTGATTTTTTGCATTACTTGTTGCATTTTCCTATAGCTGTTTCTGCCTTTATTTCTACCGTTTTACCGTTTTATTCTTCTAACCTATTTTCCTAACACTCTTATTCTTTGCCCTTTTTGTTTTCCTTACCTTTTTTGTTTAATTCCTACCTTACCGGCCCCCCTAGATTCTCCCGCCTCATTATCCGCCCTAACCTATTACTGTTCCTCCACACATATCTTTCAATATCTCCGTAAATCCTTTTCCCCTACATCTGCCTCCAATTATCCGTCTTCTCTACCTTCTTACCTCTCTAATTTATACTTCTTTACTTTCTAATACATTTTTAGTGTACTACAACACTCATGCTTAGCCTCACTCTATCTCTATCCACTTTCACATGCCATTGCGCCACCAAGTCCCATAATAGCGGTAGTATTTGTGAGAGAATTGCGAGATCCTTGTCTAGAGTGCATGAATTACTTCGCGATATTCCATCGTTGATGTGTGCATCTTCTCTCACGGCTACCGTATCGCCGAAATTATTTAATCTTTCCGCGTGCAATTGTCGCACGGCATCGCTCAATAATTTAGACGCTCCGCGTAACATCCCGCGTTACATCTTGTAACGCATACCGCACGCCGACGGACCGCCGTAAGATCTTGTATCTTACTAAACCAAAAGTTTCAAAATACATGTTATATTTTTACTGTTAATTCTCGCCTAGTTATTGTGTGATTCTCCCTCGCTTTCTTAATCACCACTTGCCCGCACCGACTCGCCTCGCGCCTCTATCGACTTAGCGGGGAGCTGTCGGCTTGCCGTACCGTCGACGTACACAGCGATTAGCGTTCACGTGATTTCGGGAAATTAGCGATTCACGAAGAGTGGCACGCTCTCTCGTGCTTGGCGCCCAGTTCTGTCACGCAAATAATTGCTAGAGACAAATAATTATCGCGTACTCAAGCTAAGCCGTGAGCGAGCGACAAAGACTTGTACCAGGTGCGTGAAACCACTGTCTATCACTATATGTGTGTGTGTGTGTGTGTGTGTGTGTGTGTGTGTGTGTGTGTGTGTGCGCGCGCGCGCGCGCGTGCGTGCGTGGGTGCGTGCGTGTGTGTGTGTATATTAGGTGTAGTAAAAAGAAATCTATTATGGAAATCGTCGAGTCCGACCATCATGTAAGCACTGTTTCGATTGCCCAGGAGCTAAACATTGCATACAAAACCGTTTGGAACCACTTAAATAAGACTGAATAGAAAAAGAAGCTCGATGTATGGGTGCCACACGAGTTAACGCAAAAAACTTTATGGACCAAATTTCCATCTGCAAATCGTTGCTGAATCGCAACAAAATCGACCCATTTTAGAAGCGGATGGTTATTGGTGATAAAAAGTGGGTCACTTATAACAACGTCAAGCGAAAACGGTCGTGGTCAAATTGCGGTAAGCTGGCGCAAACGGTGGCCAAGCCAAGATTGACAGTCAGGAAAGTTTTGCTGTGTATTTTGTGGAATTGGCAGGGAATCATCTACTATGAGCTGCTCCCCTACGGCCAAACTCTTAATTTGGACCTGTACTGTCACCAATTGGACCGTCTGAAGAAAGCAATCGCCCAGAAGCCGCCAGCTTTGGCCAATAGGAGAAGAATTGTGTTCCATCAGGACAACGGCAGGCCACACACATTAATAGTGACTCGCCAGAAGCTCCGGGAGCTTGATTGGAAAGTTCTTATGCAACCACCTTATAGTCCGGACTTGGCACCAAATGATTACCATCTGTTCCTGTCTATAGCGAATGATTTTGCTGGTGAAAAATTCGCCTCAAAAGAAGCTTGTGAAAATCAACTGTTCCAGTTTTTTGCCAATAAGGACGAAGGTTTCTATGAGAAAGGCATAATGAAATTACTTTCAAAATGGCAACAAGTTATCAAACAAAGCGGTGCATATTTGACCTAAATCGGATTATTCTAACTATGCTAAATAAAGCCTTCAATTTAATGCAAAAATAATGGATTTCTTTATACCTAATATATATATGTGTGTATATGCAGAGTATATCTTAAAAAGCCCACAAATTATATAGCGTTATATCTTGCTAAAAACTAAGTCGAAAAGTCCTGAACTATTTTTTTTCTATAATTCTTAATAAAGCAGTAATTACTAAGTAAAACTAATCTAATCAGCGCCGTTCTTCAAAGACATATGTCGGCAGAGCAAAGTTGTACAGGCAACTAGCAAGCGGCGAGCCGGGATAGCGCTCACGCACACTACTAGACATGCGGTTCACCGATGTATGTCTTTTTAAACGACAGCGGTGATTGGATTAATAATTACTGCTTTATGAAGCATTATAGAAAAAAATGGTTCAGGACTTTTCGACTTAGTTTTTAGCAAAAAATAACGCTATAAAATTAGTGGGCGTTATTTAAGATACACCCTGTATATGTGTATATACAGATTGTCCTAGAAAGCTTGGAATCACTTTTAAGAGCAGATTTTTTAGAACATTCTAAGAAGAAAATCTGTTCGACAACCGAGATTGGTTGAACGGAGCGCCGGTGTTACTCAGAAAAAGTGCGTGGTTCGAGATGCAAAAATGAGTTCTTTATATTGTCGGAAAGAGAACGACAGCGCGACAGTACGTAAGGTATTTAGAGAGTTCATGGACGACTTGGATTCATACGTATGAAAGAGCAAGATTGAAGGAGTGGTAAGAGAGTGGAAGCAAGAAGGCGATGTGAAAGCAGGAGCAAGCAAGTTTTAATAATTTCGACAGATGGTTTAATGAGTTTGTGTAAAAAAAAGTAGTGTTTTTCGTGCATATATAATCGTGCACATTGTTACATTAAGTTAGCTAAGCAACGTGAGTATTGCCCAAATACAACAGCGGAAACTTTGCGAACACAGTTTATATTATCGCAGCTTCTAATGTTTTTTGTGCGTCTTGAGGCGGGCATGCGAAAGAATGTCCTTACATTCGCATTTAACTCGCACTTACTGCACGGACTATATTGCTCACTCGCGTTAATTAACAAACTATCTAAGCGCTTCCGTGCGATCTCACAACGATCAATAAATACGGATGCGTCTCGCTCGCATGATATTTTGATCGAATCTGAATCGGCAGCTATGGAAAAGCCGCAGAGCTCCCGAATCTTCCTATGAGAGAGGAGATAGCCTACGGACTTAGAATGTCCACTCGGGAATCACATAAATGCGAATTCTTATTATCGAGTAAATCATGCGAACGAGCAGCTTTTAAACACGAATAAGCTCGCTTAAATTTACCGAAAAATGTAGAACAAATAATGATAACGAAAATTACAATAATGAGCAAGCCTTACAATAATAATAAACTAAGATCTAGGCATGTTGCTATAAAGCAAAACGCGTGAATTTAGCGTATACGATAACATAGTATACGATTCTTAACAAAATCCTAATACAAAAGTTTCGAAGGTATAATGGTCCAAATTATACGCGATTAAAGTTTACGAATTACAGAGCTAACATTTCGCGGGCTCACGCATGGTGATATGACAAGATACCACAAGAGTACCTCTTGACATTGAGGTTGTCATATAAATATAGTGACATTTATATTAAGAAATTATTATTGTAGGGAACATATTTGTCCATTATATATGCATAATTAACGTTTTCAATCAAATATCAATTTAATCACAAAATATTACAAAAACCGTTGAATCAGCTGTCAAAAAAAATTAATTACCATGTTAATATGATAAGAACTTTTATAGTAATATAGATATATAAATGTCACTGCGTATTTATATGACAACCTTAATGTCAAGAGGTACACCCACAGTCATCGATTCTGCCCCTCGGAAAATTTTGCAAACTAAGAAGTCACTATCTTTCTACATACTCGCAGTTCATGATTAACGTAACGTCAGAGCTTACGGCCGCGCCGGCCGCTTGCGATCACATTTGACAAAAAGGCGAAATAACCTTTATGTCAAATACGATAAATTTTCGGACGTTAATCCGCGAACTCGAGTTTTGAAGATAAATATAATTAATAATTTATCGTGATGGATAAAACGAGAGGTGAACGGGTATGCCATAGAAGGTTTGAGATAAACACTAGATTACTTGCCGATATACACAGCTGATAATTAAGGATTTTTTTACAAAATATAAATTTTAAAATCTTATACAATAATAATGATTCTTAATTATAATAATTTGAATGGCGGTGAAAGAAAAAACGATTTTTGGAGAATGGTCCACATATCGACAAATATCCTTCCGAAGAATAAGCCACGGTGTCTCATGGATGTTGAATTTGCAGTGGATTTGATTGTAGTGCGTTAGGTATCGATGTGTATAATTGCGTATTTCCAACGAGAATCGCTGTAAATATTATATAAAATACACAGTTGAATGTAAGGAATATAGAAATTTTTAATTTGATATTTTCAGAAGTTTAGTTGCGCGCTGGTAAAAACGGGACAGCTCAGCTTGAGGCAGGCACAATAAAAAAAAGGACTTGAGACCTATATGACGAATCGCACGTGTTAGCACGTGCAAGACTTTGACTTACACGCGCGCTTATCTGCATCAAATCACCACTGTAGTGACAGTGTCGTGTCATCTATTGACTGTTCACAATGTTAGATTTCAAATAAGACTTATGTGAGACATTAGAGATAGTATAAAAGCACGAAGATGGACAAAGCGCTTTAAAGGCTGTCAATGTTACTCTATTGTAAAATTAAGATTTGTATATATGTAGAAATTTCATCTATATAAAGATTTTTGTAATTTATTTTGTAACTTATTTCTATAATTTATTTTACTTACAAACGTTTTATCTGAGTATTTCTGTAAGAATTTTATAAACTCGTATGTTCATATTAAATACAATACAAATATAAATAGAATAATAATATATAATATTAATACATAATATTTTGTACTATATATTATCTATATATACTATATATTAATATTTATATATATTAAAATAATATATATATATATATATATATATAGTGTGCGTGCGCGTACCCACCCCCACCCACCCCCGCCCACCCACACACACGCACACACACACACGCACACACACACACACACACACACACACACACACACACACACACACACACACTATATATATATATATATATATATATTATTATCATTAAACATTATTAACATTAACATTATTATTAACGTTATTAAAGATTATTAACATTTTTTTTCTATTTTTTTACACTTTTTTTATTTTACTCATTTTTTGTGTGGAACGGTGGAAACATACAGTTCAAGAATATTACGAAAAAAAGAAATTTCTGTTATAGTTCAGTGCAGCGTGAAAATTGCCAGGAAATGGGTGCAGAAATATGAAGCGAATAAAGATAATTTATTTTAAGACCGAAGACATTTCAACCTAGGCCAAACATGTACGACTCCGGTTGAAGATGAAGCCATTATTCAGCAGATGAGAGCAAACCCGTTTCAGCCTGCTAATAAAATAGCCTAAATACTTGGGTTAAATATATCAGGTCGGGTAGCTCAAAAGCGACTTCATGCTGCGGGAATAAAGTGTCGTAAAGCTGCAAAGAAGCCCCTTCTAACACCAAAACATAGGACTCAACGAATGGACTTTGCAATGGACCATCTTCATATTACAGATGAAAAATGATCAAAAGTGATATGGATGGATGAAAAAACATTCTCCAGTGATAAAGATGGACAATATCGCGTCTGGAGAACAGATAATACTAGATATGGACCAAATAATGTTTTGCCTTCAATGTCAAGTGGTCATGTCACGGCAGCATTTTAGGCATGGATGTCAGCTGACGGTCCAAGAGACTTAGTGGAAGTCGGAAGAAATTTTAACGCTGAGCAGTATGTAGATATTTTAGATGGTGTAATGCTGCCCAGTGTACGAAGACGCTACAATGAAGAAGAGTTTCCTAGAATTATTATCATTGAAGACAACAGTCCAATCCATATTGCTTGGATCACCAAAGCTTGGTATGAAGATTATTCGGAAATTCTTCTGCTAAGTTGGCCTACGAGGTCCCTAGATCTCAACAAGATAGAAAATCTGTGAACAGAGATGGTGCGAAAGTAGATGCTCAACGTTGTCGACAGAAGAGAAGATCTTCTGCATCAAGTTAATCTAGCTTAAGCTGATCTGCAGTTGCGTCCTAATTATGGGCAATTGTTACTTCCATACGCCAGAGGATACTCAAGGTTGCGTACGGATTAAAATATTATCAATTATTAATTATTGCCATTGTTGTTCTAAGAGCGATGTCACTTATACACTTACATAGGAAATTAGAAAGAACCGTAGGGCAAATTATAAACAGCCGAAATTGTTAAGACTAGTGAAGCAGCCGTGGTTTAATCTGATGAAACTATATATGTGCCGAAAAAAACTGAAAAACAATTCAGATAATTTGATTTAGAGATAATACTTAACACTCCATATAATTTATACAGTTTCTTTTAATACATCAATGTGTTACCTCTTAATAATTTAAAGCATTTTCCTCCGTGTTTAACACGTCAAGTAACCTTTGGCACATGGAACCAACAATTGCTTGGCAATACTCGGGACGCTGACCGGTCCAAGCAAGATGCATTCGCTGCAGAAAGTCTTCTTTTCTGTGGACAATGTTAGGTGTCCACCCTCGCACCATTTCTGCCCACAGATTCTCTATTACGTTGAGATCTGGAGACCTCGCAGGCCAATTTAACAAAAGAATTTCCGGAAGATCTTCGTACCAAGCTCTGGTGATCCGAGCAGTATGGATTGAGTTGTTGTCTTCCACGACGATAGTTCTCGGAAGTTTTTCTTCGTTGTAGCGTCTTTGTACACTGGGCAGCATTACACCATCCAAAATATCTACATATTGCTCAACGTTAAAATTTCTTCCCACTTCCACTAAGTCTCTTGGACCGTCAGGTGACATCCATGCCCAGGATGCTGCCGTGACACTTGACATTGAAGACAAAACATTATTTGGCTCATATCTAGTATTATCTGTTCTCCAGACGCGATATTGTCCATCTTTATCACTGGAGAATGTTTTTTCATCCATCCATATCACTTTTGATCATTTTTCATCTGTAATATGAAGATGGTCCATTGCAAAGTCCATTCGTTGAGTCCTATGTATTGGTGTTAGAAGGGGCTTCTTTGCAGCTTTACGGCACTTTATTCCGGCAACATAAAGTTGCCTTTGAGCTACCCGACCTGATGCGTTTAAACCAAGTATTTAGGGTATTTTATTATTAGACTGAAACGGGTTTGCTCTCATCTGCTGAGTAATGGCTTCATCTTCAGCCGGAGTTGTGCATTTTTGGCCCACGTTAAAATGTCTTCAGTCTTGAAATAAATTATCTCCATCGGCTTCATATTTCTGCAACCACCTCCTGGCAGTTTTTAAACAGCACTGAACTATAGCGGCAAATTCTTGAATGGTGTTCCCGGCGTCCCACAAAGATGTAATTCTTAATAAATTTTCTTGCGTTGGTTTAAACATTTTCAACTCAAATAATAACTAATAACAGTGATTTTTTCACGTTTTTAAAAAAATGTAATGTCAAAGATTGCATTTGTTTTTTAACAAGCGATCTTAGACATTTTAATATCATTAAAGTGTGGCATTTATTGTTTCAAAAATAGTTTCCACCGTCCTACAAAGATGTAAAAAGAATGTGTAAAATAAAAGTGTAAAAAAATAAAAAATAAAAATAATGTTAATAATATTTAATAATGTTAATAATAATGTTAAAGTAAATAATTTTTAATGATATTAATGTAAATAATGTTAGTAATGTTAATATTGTAAATTGATTTGCAATAAAAATTTATACGAGCAATTCTTCAAATATTATTTCAATTTTTTATAGAACTTTTCAATTTTTTAAAACTATATTTAGGAAAAACACAATTTTAACGAGCAATAGCGCCTCAACTAAAAGTTCATCGTCACAAGAAAAATCTAATGACAGAGTTATTGGTCTCTAAAGTCAATTTAATTATTTGTGGTCCACCAGAAAATAATTACACAACAAGAGAAATGTAAATTCTACTGTGCAGCTTTAAATGAGTATTTAAACGAAATAGGCATTTCAATATATGTTAAAGTGATTGATACAAATATTGTGCAAAAGAGAATTTTTAAGATAACTTGTATAAATAATGTTACAATATGGAATTAAAGAGCAATCTTAATTAGCTTTGAAATAAAAGACATTACTTCAAGTATTACATATACTAACGTTCATAAACAAATTCTAATAATTATTTTACCTGCAGTATTATGTATGACAATACTATGATTTTTAAGAATACTACCGAAATACATGCTAAACATATATCTTTTACAATTCTAGTCAATTATGTACTAATCATATAGCAACATTTACGTTATCTTTTTATATTTACATTTTATTTATAAAAATTTCAATTACAATACAATGATGAGCAATAATACATGTGTAAGTATTAATATCTGCAGTAGGAATACTTATACTACATATTAATATTTATATATTAATATGTATTATTATAATATTGTACTATATATATATATATATATATATATATATATATATATATATATATATATGGGGCATTCTCCGTCAAAAAGGCCACCCATGCTGCCCATTTCAATTTTTGAGATAAAATGTTCGAAAAGGGCTTAAAATTTTTGTTGAAATGTCTATTTTTCGATGCCGTTTGGCCTTTTGGGAAAATTCAAAATGGCGGACCTAATATCACGGCTAGAATGAAAAAAGCCTTTGAAAAAATACATAATAACGTGAATAAATGTGCAAGATATGACGTAGCAGAGGTCTAATCCTTATGTGTAAGTGTGTGAGTGTGTGTAAGTGTGTGTGTGGGGGGAGGTGGGGGGAGGGGGGATACGCGCGCTCATACGCGTGCGTGTATAAATGAATCACGTAAAAATTCTTGCTCAACATGGTCTGGCTATCAAGACATTTGCATACAAAATTTCGAATCATTTCATTATCCTTGTCCTGAAAAAGTACGTCACAAAAAACCTACGGTACAGAAAATATTGTTCTTTAAAAAACATTTTCTCCACAGAATAATAGTAAGATTACTTAAAATTACTTTGAAACTTATATTATCCCTCATAACATTTTTTACAATTGCAAATGTTGGCAACAGATTAGTTAGTAGAAAAACCGCAAACAGAAAACATATTTTGTTATAGTCAATTATGGTAGCACACTTTTGTTAATATGCAATAATCTTGGTAAAATATATGACAGAGTGGTTAACAGTAAGCAAATGTCGAACATATTGATGACAGACTGTTAACAAACGCCAAGCAGTTTTTTTATTGCAAATAGTGTTAGCAAACATCACGTAAAAATGCAGCAGCATCTGTTGATCAAAATACATAAGATTGACAGTCGATAGCGAACAAATCAATCGAATATATTGACGATATATTCATTGCATGAACCCAAAAGATCTATCTTTAAAGTCGTACACCTGCGAGTAGTACGCGGTATCGCCGCTAGATGGATGTGGCAGTGCTTATATCTCGTACATAAAAAACTACACATATGGAATAAAAGGCACAGCAATATTTCTTCATTTTTCAAATTTTCTCGTCTTGTTTTGGATTAGAGAACCTCATCACAATACATTTATTAGTCACAGAATTTATCGAGTTAATTAATTATAGTTTGCAATTCAGTCAATCAATAAGTTTTTTTATGTTAAATAGAATATTCAACTCACGTTTTTGTCTCTTCTTTATCGACTTTTACTTTTTCTACAATTATTCTAATTATCTCTTACCTGTACCACATCCAAAATAAAAAATGTCGGCTAAATCTCGTACAGATAGATGTATGAATCCATTCAAGAAACTTGGTGAAAAAGGACATTGTGGTAAAGATTTACGAGTGATATCAAAATTCATTCGGGACAAATTTCCTGAGATACCGACTAATTCTAAAATTTGTTGTGCATGTAGGACAAAAAGTAGGACTGAATATGTTGATATGTCTTTAGATGAATCTAATGATTGTGTCACAAATATGGAATGTGAATATGGAAGCTCATTAACAATGGATATTGATAACTCAGAGATTTCTTATAATGAAGACAACATTCGATCACCTAGAGAAATTGAACTGGAAGAAATGCTTGATGGTCTTAAACAAAAATTTTCCACCTTGAAACACAATGATCCTTTAAGGGTGCGAATTCTCACTATAGCTCCGTCGTCTTGGAGTGTGAGAAAAATAGTAAAAGAATTTGGTGCATCACGATATTTAGCAAAAAAATCTAAGGAATTGAAATTCAACCATGGCGTATTAGCTGATACTACTAAAAGAGTTGGGAAAGTTTTACCGCAAACTACTGTTGAAAAAGTAATTGAGTTTTATAATAGTGATATAAACAGCAGGATAATGCCTGGAATGAAGAATGCCATTTCCTTAATAAATAATAATAAACGGATAATAGTGCAAACACGTTTTTTACTATTAAATTTAAAAGAACTGCATGCCTTATTTAAAGAATCCAACCCAAAATATGATGTTAGCTTTAGTACATTTGCTAAACTTAGACCTAGAAATTGCATACTCCCTGGGGCTTCTGGAACACATTCCGTTTGTGTTTGCACAATCCATGAAAATGCCAAGTTAATGATTGATGCAATTGATGTACGGAAACTAACAGAAAATATAGACAAGCCACTTTCCAATTATAAAGATTGTTTGAATGAAATTATATGTAAGAAATCGAATCCTGGTTGCTATCTTGATAAATGTCATCAATGCCCAGGTACTACCAAGCTTTCTACAAAGCTTTCTAAACTATTGGACGATTCATGCATTTCCCATGTTCAATGTTCTTTATGGACCGGAACTGATCGATCAACTCTATTAACGCAACAGTTAAAAGTTGATGAGTTCATAAACGAGTTATGCAACAAATTACAAATTCTGAAATCTCATTCATTTATCGCCAAACAACAAATGCTTTTCATTTCAGAAAAAAAAGAGAATCTTTGTGAAGATGAAGTAATTGTCATGTTTGATTTTTCTGAAAACTATTCATATGTTTGTCAAAATGCCTCACATACATTTCACTTCAACAATGATCAGTGTACTGTGTTTCCTGTTATTTACTATTATAAAGATAATTCTGAATTGAAGCACAAGAGTAATGTATTTTTATTAGAGAGTTTGAAACACGATACCGCTGCCGTTTATACTGTACAAACATTATTAATTCCAGAGATTTTAAAAAATGTCAAAAATCTTGAAAGAGTATTATACATGACGGATGGGGCGAAACAGCATTTTAAAAATAAATTTCAGATTGCTAACTTAGTGCATCATAAACATGATTTCAATATTCAAGCAGAATGGCATTACAGTGCGACTGCTCACGGTAAAAGTGCTTATGATGGCATTGGTGCTACTTTCAAAAGAGAGGCATATAAAGCAAGTCTTGTTGCTAAACCACAGGATGCAATACTAACATCTCAAGTTCTTTTTAATTGGGCTAAAAAACATTTCAAGAACATAAAGATTTTTTATTTAAAAAAAACTGACCATGAGAAGATAAAAAGAAAACTTAAGAAGAGATTTGAAACTGCACCGTCTGTACCGCAAATTCTTAAAAATCATGGGTTTATAGTTGTGGACGAGAATAAAGTACTAATCAAAAGGTATTCCAATGATACAAATGGAATACTATGGCATTTATGAGAACAAAAGTAAGAAATATAGGATAAAAATAAAAAAATATTTCATGAAACATCTATTTACATATACAGACACACATACACATACACGCACACACGTACACACGTGAGAGGCAAGGGAACTCACGTAAATCAAGCACCCCAAATGTGAGAGGCAAGGGGACTCACGTAAATTAAGCACCCCAAATGTAAGAGGCAAAGGGACTCACTTAAATCAAGCACCTCGAATGTGAGAGGCAAGGGGACTCATGTAAATCAAGAACCCCGAATGTGAGAGGCAAGGGGACTCACGTAAATCAAGCACTCCGAATCTGAGAGGCAAGGGGACTCACGTAAATCAAGCATCCCGAATGTGAGAGGCTAAGGGATACGCGTAAATCAAGCATTTCAAACATAAGAATTAAAGTGACTAATATAGATCAACTATCTCAAAAAGAGGAATATAAGTATAGTATAAGTTTCAAAGTAATTTTAAGTAATCTTACTATTATTCTGTGGAAAAAATGTTTTTTAAAGAACAATATTTTCTGTACCGTAGGTTTTTTGTGACGTACTTTTTCAGGACAAGGGTAATGAAATGATTCGAAATTTTGTATGCAAATGTCTTGATAGCCAGACCATGTTGAGCAAGGATTTTTACGTGATTCATTTATACACGCACGCGTATGAGCGCGCGTATCCCCCCTCCCCCCACACACACACTCACACACACTCACACACATTCACACACACTCACACACTTACACATAAGGATTAGACCTCTGCTACGTCATATCTTGCACATTTAGTCACGTTATTATGTATTTTTTCAAAGGCTTTTTTCATTCTAGCCGTGATATTAGGTCCGCCATTTTGAATTTTCCAAAAGGCCAAACCGCATCGAAAAATAGACATTTCAACGAAAATTTTAAGCCCTTTTCGAACATTTTATCTCAAAAATTGAAATGGGCAGCAGGGGTGGCCTTTTTGACTGCCCTCAGGAGAATGCCCCATACATATATATATATATATATATTGTATGTATATAAAGGAACATTATTCCTTACGGAGTACATTGAGGACCTCCGCTCCGCTTATATAGTTTCAACATATTATTCCTCGCATCCTTTACAACGCATGAGAGAGAGAGATAGATCACTCATCCATTCATATCTCCACACCCATTCTCTGGACCTCCATTTTCTCTCTTCCTTCCACACTCTCATTCATACCCAGACACACTCCTCCCTCCCCCATCATCGACCAGTTTCTTTATCCAAACCTCTCCCTCCACCCCTCACACCTAAAACTTCTTCAACAAGCTGTTGTCATCCCTTTTCCGTCCCCCTTTCCGTGCATTTCTCCCATATATGTTCCCATGTTTCCTCTCACCATCCATATATCCTACACTTTCTTTTATCTTTCTCTTCACAGTATCTACCTCCTCTCATACCGTCTCCTAATCTAAACCTCGCAATACTTTTCCATTTTTCCTCCTTCCTAACCCTTTTCAAGTACTCCGGCACTCCCTTCCTCTTCACTCTGTTATACCACCTGTTGAACGTCGAACTCATAATATTTTCCCACCTTTCCTCTTCCTGCTGCCTCCTCTCTCTTGCTGCCACTTCTTCCCCCCTTACCCTCTCACTTCACTCAACTTTTCAATCTCCTTGATATTCCAGCTTTTCTTCATAGAAACCTCTTCTTTCCATTTTCCCATCACCTTTCCCTTCTTCGCTCTACCACTTATCTCCTCCCAACACAATCTCGCCAACTCCCCCCTTCTCCTTCACCCAGTTTCTTTTCATATCTCCATGCTCTCATTCCTTCCCTTTACCTTAATTTTTCCCCCTGCACCCCCACCCTTACCATGTATCACGGTGTGTACCTTCCCACCCCTATTACTCATTTCAAATACCTGTCCTATATCTTCTCTACCCCTTCCCTTTCTTTGCACCACCCAATTTCTGCACCATAGCTAACCACGGTCCACACCAACCTATCAAATAACCACATCCTTCTAGCCGAGTCCTCTCTGAATTTCCTCTTTCCTATTCCCCATACCTCTCTTATCACTACCGCTTCTTTTTTGATTTTTTCCGGTATATGCTCTTTTTGTTCCCCATTTTCCATCATCATGTACTCCAGATATTTATACCTTTACACTTCCTCTATATCATTTCCTTATTATCTTTATCTGTCTCCCACCCCTTATTATATACCACATCACTTTTGTTTTCTCCACATTAACCTCTAATCTTTTCTGTTCTACATATCATTTTAATGTTTTTATTAACCCTAATATCCCTGCTTCATCCTCTGCCACCACCCCCACATCATCCACATACGCCAGGTAATAAATTTTTCTTCCCTTCATCTTTACTCCCCCCCATCCCTCCTTTCCAAACTCCTCATTCAAATCCGCTAGGGTAAACATGCATGGGCTTAACGGACATCACTGTCTCACTCCTCTACCTGTCCAAAAGTTTCCCCCCTCTCTTTCCCCCACCTTTACACTACTTATTGTCTCCTCCAAAACTTCCTCACACCTCGCCCTCTCTCTCACTCCCTTCCTCCTCATTGTCTGTACCAGTATCTCCCTATCCACCGAGTCAAATGCTGCTTTCACATTAACGAACATAACTACTATTTTGCTTTTGGTTTGCGCTATTTTCTTTTTTATTAGATAATTTAACATGTATATGTAGTCTATCGTTCCTACCTCTCTTCTAAATCTGTTTGACTCGGTGGTAATATCCCTTTATTTTCTACTTCTTCCTTCAATCTCTTTGCTAAAATCGCCGCGTACACGTTATACCCTGTTTGCGTAAACGTAAACCCTCTATAGTTTTCTACCTATTCCCCCTACCCGTTTTTTACTATCGGTACCACTATCCCTTCTCTCCATTCTTACGGCTATTCCTCTCCCTTCCACATTCTATTGCCTATCTCCCAAAGCCATTCCCTTATTTCTTTTCCCTCATATTTCCATACTTCGTTCATAATTCCATCCCCTCCTGCCGCTTTTCTGTCTTTCAATTTCATTATCGCCCTACCAATTTCCTCTCTACTAACCTTTTGTTCTTCCTCTATCCCTCTCCCTATTACCTTCCCTCTTATTCATCACTCCACTCCCCCCAGCACCCATCTAAAGTGTTTTTCCCACTCGCCTAATTCAATCTCTTCCCTGACTCTCTTCCTCTTCTTCCTTGCTATATTCACTATCTTCCAAACATTCTTTTCGGATCTTATTCCTTTTATTTCCCTCTCCCATTTTTCCTCTCCCTTTCTTCTTCTCTTCACAATGTTCTCTGTAACTCTTTCTCATTTCTTTATTTTTATTCCGCTCTCCCAATATCCTCCTCCGCTTTTGTAATTCCTCTATAACCTCTCTTTTCCTATCCCTACATTCCTCATCCCACCATCCTCTCCGTTCCTTCTTCTCTTCCTTCTCTGCTCTCTCTAATGCCACTTCTACTTTTCTCTTCATTTTTCTTTAAACCTACTCTACACCCTCACCATCCCTATTCCTCTTCCCAAAGTATTTCTCAAATTTCTTTTTTCCCTCTCCGTCTAAACCCCCTCCTTTCTCTCCCTTTCCTTTTCCCGGTCCTCTCTTTCCTCCGCCCTCCTCCCTCCATCCATATCGTTATCTGATGATCGGAGTCCACCCAATCCTCTACCGTCATCATTTCCACCTGCCTTCTTGTCTCCTCATTCCCGATCAAGTAATGTATTACGTCCCTCTCTTCCCTCCTGTATACGTTCATTCCCCCTCCTCATCTCTCTGTACGCTTCCATTCAATATTGACCATCCCAATTCTCCTATATAACCACATAGCTTTTCTCCCTCTCTATTCACCTTTTCGTCCTTTGAGCTCCTCTTTCGCTGTTCTACCCCTCCATCTTCATCCTCACCTATTCTTCCCCCTTCTCTCCACGTCCAAGCATTGAAATCACCCTCTATTGACACCCTCACCCCTTCCTCCCTATCCTCCCTCCACTCTCTCAGCTTCCCCATTTTTTCCTCCAAATCTCTATTCACATACACTATTAGCCTCCACCACTCTCCCCCTAAATTTATTTTTACTGCTTGTAATCACTCCTCTTTTCTTTCCTTATCATCCTTTTCTCTCCCTGGCCCTTTTCTTATTCCCACACTCATTCCTTCCATTGCCCTCCCTTTCTTACTCTTCCTTGCCGCCTCTTGCACTTCCCACACGTATCCTTTTAGCAGCCATTTTCGAAGTCTTTTCCATCCCTTCTTCTGTAACCAAGTCTCATTCAGGAACATCACATCCCATTCTTTTAGTCACATCCCAATCTCTCCCTGAAATTCTTTTCTTTGGTTTCCATGCCTACGACATTCCAAAACCCTATCTTATACTTTTTACCATCTTCTTTTTTCTTATTCTTCTTCTTTTTCCTATGCTTCTTATTTTCTATATTTCCTTCTTTTTTATTCTATCCCTCCGTCCACCACCCTACTAAAAAACTCCTTTCTTTTTTTCTATCCCTCTATCCTTTTCTATCCCTTCTATCCTTTTCTCCCGCCACCTTCCATTCTCCTACTTCTTTTCCGTGCCATTCCCTCAACTCATGCTTAATCTCATCCCGTACCCATAATTTCTCCTCAATTCATATTTTCATATACTACTCTTACTTTCCTACCTTCCCTTTTTATCGTTTTCGCTTCCTTCGTTATCCACTATTCTATCCATTTTTCGTTTTCTGTCAGATCATCTACGATACACTTCCTTCTTTCCCTGAGCTTCGCTTTTTCTTTCATCACTTCTATTTTCTCCCCTACACTCGCCAATCTTACCCATACCATTTCCCTTCCCTCCTTATCTTTCTTCCCTATATTCTTTATCTCTTCCTCTTTCGCTGTCGCCCCCTTCTATCTCTTTTCTTAACCCCTCTATCCCTTTCTTCTCTGCTTTCACTCCTTTTATGATTATATTTCTCTTCCTTTCTTCCCTTTTTCTCTTTTACTCTCTAACTCTATTCTCTTCATTCTTTCTTCTAATTCCTTCATTTCTCCCTTTCTCTTTCTCTCCATCTGCTTTACCTTTTCCTCTTCTTTCCTTTCCTCATCCCCTTCCTCTTTCTCCTCCCTCCCCTTACCTTTCTCGATCTCTTCCACTCTTTTCTCTAAACTGTCTAATCTTTTCCTCATATCTTCCATCCACTCCCTCATCTATGTTTTCCCCTCCTGCACCTTTCTTAATACTGCTTTAATTTCCTTAAAACCCTCCCTCACCTCCCGTAATATCTCACTTAACCCCCTTTCTTCTTGCTTTTCCGGCTGCTTTTCCAGCTGTTCTTCCGGCGATCTTAATGCCTTTATACTTTTTCTTAAAAATTTCTGCCTTTAATGCATCTATCTCCTTCCTTTTCTCTCCTCTCTTAAACGCATTTATCAGCGACAGACTACGAGGTGTGATCAAAAAGTAAGGTGACTTTTCATTTTTATAAAAAAATATTCATTTATTCATCCAAAATTATGTTATCCCCTTCAAAATGATCCCCCTCTGATACAATGCATTTGTGCCAGCGCTTTTTCCAGTCGTCAAAACATTTCTGAAATGCACTTTTGGGTATTGCCTTGAGCTCCTCCAGCGATGCAGCCTTAATCTCCTCAATCGTCGCAAATCTTCGTCCTTTCATAGGCCTTTTCACTTTTGGAAAGAGGAAAAAGTCGCAGGGGACCAAATCTGGTGAATACGGTGACTGAGACATGATGATACTATTGTTTTTGGCCAAAAAAGTACTCACTAGTAACGACGTGTACGCAGGTGCATTATCATGGTGCGGAATCCATGAATTTTCTTTCCACACTTCCGGACGTTTTTTTCTTATTGATTCACGCAAACGCCGCATAACCTCAAGGTAATACTCCTTGTTTACCGTACGACCTTGTGGTAGGAATTCTTGATGTACAACGCCATGGTAATCAAAGAAAACTGTGAGCAAAACCTTCACATTCGGACGAACTTGGCGGGCCTTTTTCGGTCTTGGCTCTCCTGGGCTCTTCCACTGGGATGATTGGACTTTGGTTTCGACGTCATAACCATATACCCATGTTTCGTCACTAGTTATAACCCTTTTGATCAGGATCATCATTGATGTCGTTCAACATGTGTTGGGCGATGTTCATGCGACGCTGCTTCTGATCAAAATTAAGCAGTTTTGGAACGAATTTCGCTGACACACGTATCATACACAAAACATCCGTTAAAATTGATTGGCATGAGCCAAACGATTTGTTAAGATCATCAGCTATTTCTCTAATCGTGATTCGACGATTTTTCAACACAATTTCTTTCACTTCCTGAACATTTTCGTCGGTTTTTGACGTGTTGGGGCGTCCAGAGCGAGGTTCATCGTTAACATTTTCTCGGCCCTCTTGGAATAACTTATACCATTTATAAACATTTTTTTTGCTCAAAGTTGACTCACCGTACGCCACTGTCAACATTTCAAGAGTTTTTGAACACTTAATACCATTTTTTACACAAAAATTAATACAAACTCTCTGCTCCATTATTTTCAACAGCAAAAAATCGCCGAGCACGCAAACACGAGTCTAACCTTTATGCCTGTCACATAAAAACAACACATGCTATATAGTCAAAACTGTGAACATATGATCGTGATGAGTGTACAGTGCGTTGCATTGATGCCTGGGGTACCGATTTTAGGGACCACGTTACTTTCTTAGTTATTTTTACGTTCATGACTAAATGTCGCGCGCGATCACGAATGTATCGTAGTGTTAGTAGTGTTTTGACAGTTAGACTTGGTTAGGTAACTTCTGTAACCTCAGTTTTGATCGGTGATACCTCTGAAATATTCCAAAGGAATATTTGGAAATAAAGTCAGGTTTACTAAATAAATACACCAAATGTAATTAAAAGAAAGTAGATTGAAACGGATTAATGTATCAGATGAGTATTATTTTGAAAAAGTAAAATTGTTATTTGTCAATAAGAAATAATACTTTGTAAGGTGTTCTCCTTAGTTAAAGGTAAAGCAAAAGTTGGTGAACAAATAAAGGACAAGGAGGAAGTATTTTGTTCGTGACTGCAAATACGAATGCAGAAATACAACTATTATTAACCCTTAAACACGTAAGTGGATCTGAAGACCCTATATGAAGCTTTGAACGCTTCCTGTGTGAAGACGGAATAAGATAGGAGATTCGGACCAAGACGTAAAAAAAGTTTGAAATCTTTTTCGATTAATATAGTTGATCAATATAGTTGTGCAATATAATGTGCAAATTTATGTTACAGACTGTGGTGATAATAGTTATATGGGTTATCTCATTGTTGGTCATTTACATATTATTCTTAATCTGGTTTATTTATATGTTATTCTAAGTCTGTGTGGATTTATTGATTAATAAGCGGATACACAAAGCATCGACAAATATTGATTGTCACGAACATAATAATGAAGAGGTAAATGTCGTTATTCTTACTTTTCTTTTTACACTTACATGCGAGCATATAAAAAAATTTAGATATCCCTCTATTTACAACTATATTAATTATTAATTTTTAAACTTGCAAGATATTGAATAAAGATTAAGTAAATTGATTAATAATAGATTATCACGAATCAATCGTTCAATTTAAATATTAATTTTATAACACTAAATATGTTAGGATTGTATTGTTTTTTAATCAAGTTGGAGTTAATCTTTGTTTAAGTTAATATATTTATTTTACAATATCCATCATCAAACTAATTCGCAGAAGGATTTTGATAATTGAAATAGTTTTCAAAATTTTAGCACTGTTTTTGCATGGCTTTTACACGTTTCCAATCAACATAAAATATTTTTTTAAATGTTTTTAAAAACTTCTTTTTTTAATTTATAAAAAACGTAAAAAAATGTTAAGTGCTTCTTTTTTCATTACAATAATGTTTTTTTAATATTTAAAGAAAATGTTTATTTAATGTAAAAACTTACTTTTTATTTAATTTGTTACATTAAAATTGATTTTAATTTCAATTTATATTAAAATTAATTTTAATTTGAATTTTAAATTCAATTTCAGTATTAATTCAGTTTAAAGTTGATTTTAACTTCAATTGAAATTGATTTTATCTGTGATTAAAATTTTATTTTGATTTAAGTTAAAATTAATTTAACTTAGATTCAAATTGACGTGAAATTAATTGTAGCTTGAATTGAAATTGGTTTTAACTTGGATTGAAATTGACGTGGAAGTGGTTATAGTTAGAACTAAAATTGATTTTGACTTAAATTGAAATTGGCTTTAACGTGGAACTAATTGTAGCTTGAATTTAAATTGGTTTTAACTTGGATTGAAATGGACGTAAAAGTATTTATAGTTTGAAATAAAATTGGTTTTGACTTGAATTGAAATTAGCTTTTTCTTGGATTGAAATTAACATAAAATTGGCTATATATTAAATTACAACTGATTTTATTTTGGATTAAAATTGATTTTAATTTGAAATTGATTTTAACTTGGATTAAAATTAATTTTAATTAAATTGGAAATTAAATTAAATTAAAATTAATTGATTTAAAATTTATTTTAAATTAACTTTAAAATAGTTTTAATTTGAATTAAAATTAACTTTTACCTAGATTAAATTTGGTTTTTACTTAAAATTTACTTTAACTTAAATTATTAATTTATTTTAATTAAAATTTTTAAAATTGACACTGATTTTATTATATTAATTATATTATATAAAGCAATATTAAAATACTAAATTAAATTTATATGTAATTACAGTAAATTTTATTAATATTAAACTAAATTGATATTATATTAATCCCACATAAATTAATATTAAATTGGATTAATATTAAATTAGAATAGTGGGGGCGACAGCGAGGGTAAAAGGGATAAGGCATAGGGAAGAAGGGATAAGGTATAGGGAAGAAAGATAAGGAGGGAACGGAAATGGTATGGGTAAAATTAGGGAGTGTAGGGGAGAAAGTTGAAGTGATGAAAGGAAAACCGAAGCTGAGGGAAAGAAGGGAGTGGATAATAGATGATCTGACAAAAAAGGAGAAAAGGATAGAGTAGTGAATAAAGATGAAAGCGGAAAGGATAAAGAGGGAAGGTAGGAAAGTAAGAGTAGGTTATATAAAAATATGGATTTAGGAGAAATTATGGATATGGGATGAGATTAAGGATAAGTTGAAGGAATAGCACCAAAAAAAAGTAAGAGAATGGAAGGGGGGATAGAGAAGGGAAGAAGGGTGGAAAATGAGAAAGAGGATTTTTAATAGGTTGGTGGACGGAGGGCTGAGGGAGAGGGGGAAAAAGAAGGAAATGTAGAAAATGAGAAGCATAGAATAAAGAGGAGAAATAAGAAAAAAAAAGATGGTAAAAGGTATAATAAGATAGGCTTTTGGAATGTGGCAGGCATGGAAACCAAAGAGAAGGATTTCAGAGAGAGACTAAAAGAATGGAATGTGATGTTCCTGAGTGAGACTTGGTTACAGAAGAAAGGATAGGAAAGAGTTCAAACATGGCTGCCAAAAGGTTACGTGCGGGAAGTGCAAGAGGCGGCAAGAAAGAGTAAGAAAGGAAGGGCAATGAGAGGAATAATTGTGGGGATAAGGGAAGGGCTAGGGAGAGAAAAGGATGATAAGGAAAGAAAAGAGGAGGGATTACAAGCAGTAAAAGTAAATTTAGGGGGAAATTGGTGGAGGCTAATGGGAGTGTATGTGAATAGAGATTTGGAGGAAAAAATGGGGAAGCTGAGAGAGTGGATGGAGGATAGAGAGGAAGGGGTGAGGATGTTAATAGAGGGTGATTTCAATGCTTGGACGTGGAGAGAAGGGGGAAGAATAGGGAGGGCTATGACAGGTGAGAATGAAGAGGGAGGGGTAGAACAGCGAAAGAGGTGCTCGATGGATGAAAAGGTGAATCGAGAGGGAGAAAAGCTATGTGGTTATATAGGAGAATTGGGATGGTCAATATTGAATGGAAGCGTACAGAGAGATGAGGAGGGGGAATGGACGTATACAGGAGGGAAGGGAGGGACCGTAATTCATTACTTGATCGGGAATGAGGAGACAAGAAGGAAGATGGAAAAGATGACGGTAGAGGATTGGGTAGACTCCGATCATCAGCCGATAACGGTATGGGTGGAGGGAGAAAGACAAAAGAAAGAGAGGACCGGAAAAAGGAAAGGGAGAGGAAGAAGGGGTTTTGGACGGAGAAGGAAAAAAAAATTTGTGAAATACTTTGGGAAGAGGGATGGTGATGGCAAGGGGTAGGGGAGGTTTGGAGGAAAATGAAGAGAAAAGTAGAAGTGGCATTAAAGAGAGTAGAGAAGGAAGAGAAGAAGGAACGGAGAGGATGGTGGGATGAGGAATGTAGGG
This sequence comes from Solenopsis invicta, assembly GCF_016802725.1. Lineage (NCBI taxonomy): Eukaryota > Metazoa > Arthropoda > Insecta > Hymenoptera > Formicidae > Solenopsis > Solenopsis invicta. Next base: position 22,188,697 of record NC_052671.1, read on the forward strand.
ATAGGAAAAAAGAGGTTATGGAGGAATTAAAAAGGTGGTGGAGGAGTGGGGGAGAGAGGAGAAAATATAAAGAAATGAGAAAGAGGTACAAGAAACATTGTGAGGAGTAGAAGAAAAGGGAGAGAAAAAATCGGAGAGGGAAATAGAACAAATAAGATCCGAAAAGGATGTGTAGAAGATAGTGAATAAAGGAAGGAGGAAGAGAAAGAGAGTCAGGAAAGGGATTGAAATAAGGGAGTGGGAAAAACACTTTAGAGGGGTTCTGGTGGAAGGGTTGATGAATAAGAGGTATTGGGGAGAGGGGAAGAGGAGGAAGAAGAGATTAGTAGAGAGATAATTAGTAGGGCGATACAGAAATTGAAGGACAGAAAAGCGGCAGGAGGGGATGGGATTATGAATAAAGTATGGAAATATGAGGGAAAAGAAATAAGGGAATGGCTTTGGGAGATATGCAATGGAGTGTCGAAGGGAGAGGGATGGCCGGAAGAATGGAGAGAAGGGATAGTGGTACCGATAATAAAAAGGGGGAGGAGAAAAAGGTAGAAAACTATAGGAGGGTTAGGCTTACGCAAACGGCATATAAAGTGTACGCGGCGATTTTTGGCGGAGAGATTGAAAGAAGAAATGGAAAATAAAAGGATATTACCATCGAGTCAAACGGGGTTTAGGAGAGGGGTAGGAATGATAGACTACATACTCGTATACGTGTTAAATTATCTAATAAATAAGAAAATAGCAGAAACGTAAGGCAAAATAGTAGTTATGCTCGTGGATATGAAAGCAGCGTTTGATTCGGTGGATAGAGAAGTACTGATACAGACAATGAGGAGGAAAGGAGTGAGAGAGAGTCTGGTGGTGAGGTGTGAGGAAGTTTTGGAGGAGACAATAAGTAGAGTAAGAGTGGGGGGAAAGAGAGGGGGAAAACTGTTGGTCAGATAGAGGAGTGAGACAGAGATATTCGTTGAGCCCATGTTCACACTACTGTTAGTGGATTTGGATGAGCAGTTGGAAAAGGAGGGATGGGGGGGAGT